>NC_045565.1:17702109-17897109 GCF_009819795.1 Aythya fuligula | reverse complement strand
TTCAGAGCTGCCAATATTCTGGGGCCATTTCAGCCTGAAAAATAAAAATGACACCAGGTGACAGCAGGGGAGCACATGGCTCGGATCCAATTCATTTTCCACTTTGCAGGCCCAGGGAATCGAAGTTGAAGGGAGGACGCCAAGGCAGGGCTGGCCACCGGGGCAGGGCAGGGGGGCCCAGGGAACATGGTGAAGGATGGGGCCATTGTGACCCCCCCTGATCAGTCCCTCACCATGCTGCAGGCAGCCCCATCGGGGACCAGCCACATGCTGCTGGCATTTAGGGTGCTCAGGAGCCTCCTACCAAAAGGGATGGCGTAGGAGGGAGAAGAGCTCCATGGTAGGAACAGGTGAACGTGTGTTATGGACATCGTTTGCGATTCAAAGTGCTCTACAGCGTCAGGAAAACATTTTCCCCCATTAAACAAACAATCTGCCAGACAGTTTCAGGCTCTGTCACTCCCCGTCAGTCTCCCCAGCAGCACTTTGGCAGGTTCTGGCACGCTCCCTCCGCTGTGATCTCGCAAAAAGAAGCCCTGGACTGAAGGAGGGGAGGTGGCCGTCCATGGGAGGTGACACCCCGCCTGTATCCATGGCCTGTGGGCAGCCAGAGGGATGCTCCAGCAAGGGGGATGGAGATGTTCTGCACCAGGCCCCTGGGACCAACACGTGCCCTGTGGCAGAGCCCCAGCAGGGTGGAGATGAAGCAAGGAGAGGGGCTGGCCAGCCACACAAGGCGGCCGCCCCACACCACAGAGCAGCAGTGGCAGGAGCAGAGGTCCCTCTCAGACCCAGCTCTGGCAACTCCTTGATACGTGACCCCGTGCTGCCAGCGGTGTTCCCATGCCCTGGCCCTGCAGACAGCAGGCTGCCCAGGGCGAGCCTTGGCTCACGCTTGTGTTTGTCCAGGGCTTGGCACGGCACAGCCCCGCTCCCATGCCCATGGGGGACGTCACAGCTGTGTCCACAGCAGCACTGCCCCCGGGCAGCAGGAGGGGCAGGTATCCTCCAGGGGGACACAGGGTGTCACGCCCAGCAAGCCTCGTCCTCTGCCAGGGGACGTTGATGCAGCAGATGAAGTGGTTTTCTGCAAGGACACAGCAGCCTTTCAGGAGGTAGCGACTGCTTTCTCTGAGTTACTCAGTTACACGTTCCAAGCTCCCAAACTACACAAATCTCCTGAGAAAATGCAAGTCAGTCAGAGAGAAATCTTGGAGCCACTTCAAACGTTTTGCCAATAATTCATGCAATGAGATTAAAAAAGCCATTTCTTCCTTTGCCAAGTACACAGAGACCAGAGTGTACCCTATTGTGTAGGAACATCACAGCATGTAGCACTTGACAAGGAAAGGTCACCGGGGAGGGGCCATGACTCCTTTTTTAAGAGGCTGCTACCGGTGTCCTTTGGAAAAACTGGTTTTACTCTGTAGCAAAAGCCATAATTGAACGCCCGGCTAACCGGGCTGAAATACCTGCCTGTGGTTTCTTTTAAAAGGCTCTTCTGGGGGGTTCTGTGCTCCCCCTCCGACCTGGGCCCCATCCTCCAGCAGCGTAAATCAGCAGACACCCATTGATTTGTCCTGCCTGAGCATTTCAGTGCTCTGACTGCACACTGCAGCATGGGCAACGGACCAGGAGCAGAAACGAGCTGAGGGCAGGGACTTGGGTTCAAAGAAATCTCAGGGTCCTGGACTTCCAGGGACGCACAGCATCTGTGTCAAGGGACAAGACCCGAAACTAGCCCTTAGATGATGCAGGGCAGGGGGAGACAGAAATTAGAAGCCATAACCAAATGGCCATAAATCTAGTGATGCTTCCCAAAATGCTGCTTCAGACACACTGAGCAGTGGACGAGGAGGATCTTTTAGCGTGTGAGTCACTGCTGTTATCCTCTAAGCCAACAGTCGCAGCCCCACAGAAATCCAGCCATAGGGAACAGACAGGCTTCTGCAAGACGCGACATGAAGAAGTTCTCAGGAAACACGTAGAAAAACCTCTGAAAGCAGAGTTTGCTGAACCTAGCCACAAGCTTATCAGATGGGATAGGAGAGTTGTTGGAAACCTTTGCCAAAAGATTTAAACCACCACTGTGGTTTAAGGATGGCTCATGAGACACCACAACAGAAACACAGATCCCAAATCCCCTCCCATTGTAATCAAAATGGAGCCATTTCATCATGACTGATTTCATTGTGTCATTATCAATTTATGCCATGCAAAGTGAGAGATGACCCTCAGCCCCCAGGGGGTTTAGAAAATGCGGGAGTGCGAGGAGCACATGAGGGGGCTCTGAAAATACCACTCGGAGCTGTCTGTAGAAATGCCACAACAACCTCAGACATGCAACATCCTTGTAGTGCCACACAACAGCGTGACGAAGGCAGGGGTGTTAGAGGATCCATGGAAATAAGAATGCAGGAAATACCAGGCTGTCCAGCCAGTGGTCCGTCTAAGCCCATAACCTGCCTCCAGCAGTGACTGTAATTCAGAAAAACACCCAGACTCTGCAAGAGGTAATTATATAACAAGGTACAAGTAACAAGATTTTCATGCAACTTCCTCCCAGGCCCTGGTAGTTCTCAGCTGGTTGCTCTGCAGAGCAAAACCCACCCCAGACTTGACCGTACCTTTACAATTTGGGATGTCTGTGTAATCCATCTGAAACAGCCCACCTCATTTTGTATCTCCCCAAGATCACGGCCTCATCAAATCATTGTGCTGAGGACTTCCATGAATAACAGCACACTGGGCTGAAATAAAATAAATAAATAAATAAATAAATAAATAAACAAAAGTGTTCGTCTACCAGTGGTGAGTTACTGCTAATTCAATTTCAGTGGCTGCCAATCACTGATTTCTAGAGAGGTCCACAAAAGCTACTTGTTCTGTTATCGAGCAGACAGAAGGTATTCTGGTAGCTGTTTAAGGGTTTCTAGGAAATAGCAGGAGAATTAGAAAACCCTATGGCAATAGCAGAGTATCTTCTGTTTTCGTGTGTCTGGTGACTCAGGGTGATGGTATGAACCCCTGGCATGTAGGATGGCCTCGCAGGACTCTGGAAGCAGTGTTTGTACAATGGCTGTGAACACTGTTAAGTGATGGAATTTGGTCTTGCTTGTAAACCTAATGAGCTGGGCTGATACAGGGGTGTTGGTAAAGCCCAGCAACTTCTCTGATAGCTACAAAAAAAATACTTCTTCACCTGAATCAGTGCAGGGTACACAACTGCCCACTGCAGCTCACACGGCTTCATCTCAGGACATTACAGAAATGCCCGATGGAAATACCTGTGGTTATACTGGAGGGGACAGCTGAGCTACCTGGGAGATAGAAAACAGACTGTCCATTACAAATGAGAATTGTCACCTTTGTGGGGAACTCAATAAGGTTGTGTGGGAATGGGGGAAGACATTATGGGACCACTCATAAAAACTGTAAACATGCTTTAATGATGTCCTCTTTCTAAAGGTCATTGGTGGCAAAGCCCACCATGAAGCCAATGAAATTTTAATGTTTATGACATTTACCTGTCAGTGCTGGCCAGCAAATACCAAAGATAAAACATACCAAGAGTCCCAATAGCAGCAAAATAAAAAAGCACCAGCATTAGCTTGTGTCATGCTACAAAATGTCAAAGGGAACAGACCTGGTTTAGGGATTATGAAGTGGACAGAGAATGTGAAAACCCCGTGGAAATACCAAGCCTGCCATTTTTTGCATCTGTGGATAAAAGCTTGGTGGCTCCAGCAGGTGATGGGATCTGCAGTGAACGTAAGGAAGGACGTGTAGAACTCTTGGAAGATGCCATTTATTATTCAGCTGGAAACACAGTTAACACCAGTGGGATTTGGTCTCCCTCATAAATGTGAACAATTTTTACTTAGAGCAGTCAAGTGACCACTAGGGCTTCTTCAGCCTGTGGGACTGCAGAGTACAGTTTTAAGCAGTTTTATTAACTTTAGTTTAAATCACTTCCAGTACCGATCCCCCTAAAGATCAAAGCTGCTCCATCATTCATACCTGGCAGGCAGTAAAACCCTTACGTAAATCTGAGAGTCCCCTTGTTAAGTTTAACATTCATCACTTAACACCACTTAGCAGCCAACCAGGGGACAGTGAGCCTGCCAGACCCATCCAGTCCCATCTGCGTCTCTGTAGCGAAGATCCAAAGCTGCTTAAAAGGAGTCAAAGGCCTCATCCAGTATCTGCTCCTCCAAAAGGCACAGATGGGGGATGGCCCTCAGAGAGGGCATCTTTGCTCCCCATTTCATCTGTGCCCCGGTGGTAACTATGTCTGAATTCCTTAAGTTACCAGGAAATCTCAGAGAGCCGCAGAAAACATTTTGTGCCTAATGAGGCCTTCTTGGACCACAGTGTCATCAGACACTACCATGTCCTGCTAATGAGCTTCTCTCTGTGCAGTGCGGAGCTGCACTGAACTGAACTCTCCCCATAGGACGACACGCCACGAACTGGCAGATTAAACTTTCCACTGGACCAGGGACAGTTGCAAGGCACTGGGATGGCATCCAACTTCAGCTAAGCGGAGTAGGGATTGAGAACATGAATTTATAACCAGCAACCATCAATGAGGCGTAGGGAGCCATGTGTACAGCATACACTTGGGGAAGAAGACTGGGGACCAGAGCTGATTCCACCTAATGTAGGGCAGGCAGGACATGAAAGGACTCTATCCAGTAGAAAACAATACAGGAAAATACAAAGGCAGGACCACCATGCCTTAAAAAAAAATAATAAATAAAGGCAGAAAATGCATACATCCAACTAGTATTTGAACGCAATTCTTCCTCTCCTTGCCCGTAGAGCCAAGGATGTTTGGAAGGAGATCCAGCAGCCCTAGGCAGGGACCATCATTGAAAGAGAGGAAATGAGATGACAAGTCTGGAATGCAAAACGTGACAGAGGGACCAACAAAAGTAAAGGAGAAAAGCCAAGGATATCATAGCAGCAGGAACTACACGACATAACATGACAAAAACTAGAGGGCTGAGAAATGGACGCCATCCAGAAGGGAACTGCAGCTACCCAACAGTCTCGGTACCCCTTTGAACAAGTGGAGTCTCTGCTTTGTGATATGCCAAAGCATTTATCGGGGAAACACTCTTCCTTGAAGTTTTCTCCTCTTTTTATTTCTCCCTTTCCTCCTCCTCCCTCTCCCCGGCTCCCCCCCTACCTCCAGGCAGAGATATGTTTCTCTCAGCTGCTTCTGTGCCTGTGACTTTACTGCATGGGGGAAGTCAGTCCGGAAGGTCACCTCTTTCATCAAGTATTCTATTTGCATCCAAAATTGTATGTACATGAAAAATGTGGTCGTGTGTTGCACCTAGCTGCAGACGCAGATGAAATTCTGTGGAAAGCCTGATGCACACTAACCTTTGCAGATGGTGCAGCTATTGCTGAAAAATGGATTGCTTAATAAAGCATATCATCCGACATATTTGCTGCTTGGCTAGCCAAATAGAAGTTGTTTTTTGCACAAATTTCCTTGTCAAATTTGTCAATGTTCATGTCATTTTTGCTTTAGGTCACAGAGCAAGGTGCAAATTCTTGGCATCTTTACTAGTTGCAAGCCAATTTCGGCTATTTCTAACAATGAAGTGAATTTCTCTGAGGATAAGACACTCACTTTATGGGGAGGAAAGGAAAACAGCAGGAAGTGGATAATTTTTTTTCTGGAATTTTGTTCTTGCTCTCTCTCTTTTCTTTTTTCTCCTTCTTCCTGATGGATAATGCTTGCACTCATTTACAAACCTTATTTAAATCATAACAGAAAGAAAAAGGCCTTTAAGCCTGTTAAATGATTTATTTTGTTTGACTATTTGGTGCAAGATGCATATAGATTTTTTTTTTTTTTTTTGCATTGGTGCACAGAAAACGTATCCCTTTGTGCCTGAAAACTTGCAAGAGAAGATCCATTCCTTTGGCATTCTCAGCTGTGGAAGGCAGGAGCCCTCCCCATCCAAGTGTCTGCTAACAAAATCTTTCCCTGTCTTAATTTTTTTAAGCCCCGCTCAAAGCCATATAATGGCACCTGGTTTGTTTGGTTTTCTACCTGCTCTCCATTCTTTGGCTCTGCCTATAAACACATCACTTCCCTGTTCAGATGCACCATTTTCGAACCCCTTCCCCTCCTCCTGCGTTTCAGCCCCTTTTGCTTCATGGTCCCTTCCCAGACACAATCATGGCAAGCAGCTCTACTCAGAAGCAAAAGGAAAGTATGCTATTGCCACGTTTGCTACAATAAAAACCTCAGCTGGGGGAGGGCTTTTAAAACTGCAGCGTGCTCTTACTGCACAGCCGCGAGGAAGCGGTGCCAGCCCATGGCTTGCTCCCAGGCACTGGGGTGCAGCCCGTCAAGGGCCACGGGGAACACGAGCAGGCAGTGCACGCATGGAAAGGGCTGGAGCCCCATCCAAGTCCTTCCTCCTCCCCAGTGCATGGCCAAGGCAAGTCCCAGAAGGAGGGCATTTCTGGGCCTCGGTGGCAGACCAGACCCTCCTGCCCCAACGCTGCTGCGTGCAGTGCTGGCAGAGTGCAGTCTGGGCTGCAGAGCTCCATGTCCAGCCAGCCACCACAACACACCATGGTTTATCCAGCCCTCCACAAGCAGGGCTGCAATTTAGGTGTCAGGCATGTTATTTATTTTGCATTTCCCTTTTTGTTCAGTACCTCAGCGGATACAGTGTTTGCCATTTCCTAGTAACAGATGCATTCCTCCCTGGGCTGTTTTATATTCCTGCAGCAATTACATTTCTCTCTTTGGAGATTTCATTTATCCCTGAGTTCCCACCCCAAACAAAGTCCTTTATCAAGCATAACCTTTTCCAAAGATACACCATTTGCCAAGTGCATCCTCCATCTGATCTGTTCCTATACCTGCTCCTATACCTTGAGATACTCCCCATTTGCCTCCCAAAGAGCCCGTCCCTTCAGAAAGTACCT
The DNA here is from genome assembly GCF_009819795.1 of Aythya fuligula. Lineage (NCBI taxonomy): Eukaryota > Metazoa > Chordata > Aves > Anseriformes > Anatidae > Aythya > Aythya fuligula. The sequence continues at coordinate 17,890,146 of NC_045565.1, read as the reverse complement.
CCTTCTGCAAGGAACATTTTGTTTACAAGGTCTGTTTTGTTAGCAGGTGTATTCCCACTAGTAAGTTTTCCACTGCACCATTTTTTTTAAAGGTCTTGTTTGGTAGCCAGATAGCCGAGACTGCCTGTGATAAAGCCAGCACAAGTGATTAATAGCAAAGTCTCTGCCATTTTATTATTAATAGCAGTGTGTTGACTCAATTAAATCCAGCCTGCTTTTTTTGGCAGGCCTTCGCAATTATACATATCATTATGGGCTGCAGCCCAAATGCATCCTGGGAGTAGACCAGAACTCCACATTAACTTTTTCTGGCTCTCTCTTTGCAGGTTGGCCACTATAACATGTGGGCTATAACCAATCCGGGCTGCTTCGGGGACGGCAGGATAGAGAAAAAGGACAAATGGCAGAGGTGGGGAACACACCTAGGTAGGGCACACTCCCCCACAGCCATAAACAGCCTGGCAAGCACATCCTGGATCCACCCCTCCACACTGAACCCCATAAACACAGTGTAATGGGTCTGGACAGTACCTGTTACCGGCAGGGCTGATTTTCCAGCACGCTGAGGGGAGTGTCCAGTAAACCCTTCCAAAACAGACTTGCAAGCAGCTTGGCCTGGCTTGAAGAGGCACTGAGCTGACGTTCAAGCGTTTATTTCGAGATGAGCTCCAGCAACTTGTGTTTCATGGTGGAAAGACCCATCACCTAGTAAAGCTGGACACCCCTACTCAAAGTACCCCAAAGCATCCTGTAGGCATATTCTACTGCTGGACACGCTGCCCCTACTGTTCAAAACATCCCGGATAGTCTTTTGGAAAGCCAGTCAGACATGGAGCTAAGGCATAAGACTAGGACAGAGTGAAGTTCTGTTCTCAGCACCAATATGGACTCCACGTCTCTCTGCAGCTGAGTCCTCTCTCCATAGAAAGTCCTGCAGCCCTTTGTGGCCTCCCAGCTCAAGAGATCAATGAGACATTTAGATGACTTGTTATTAGAGAGCACCAAGCTTGGGTGCCATAAAAAGCTAGTGGGGAGATGCAGAGACAATGGCAGGTTGTCTCACCTGGGGCTTTGAAGTGCTCTGGGAACCCTGGACAGGAGGTGGGCTGAAGCATTTGTGTTTTCCTCAGTCTTTTGTGATAACCAATCCACAAAGCAGTGTCCTGTTAATCGTGGAAGAAAGTTCTTTTTAGACATTAATTTCCTTAGGCTTGTATATATAGCACCTAGCACAGAGAGAGTCTAATCTGCATTTTAGGCACTGTCATCACCCAGGTAACAAACCATGGTCACAAAGTGCTGGAGGAACACCCAAGACCAGCCTCTTGCAAAAGCAGCAGATGTTGCCCAGCAGCACTGGCCCGTTACTGTCCTTTGCAGACTGGGTGGGCTCCATCTTCCTGCAACCTGCTAACCAAAACTGGCAACTGCAGCAATACCCTCTAGCATGTTTACGGTCTATGATACGTCTTACTGCAACTGCTAGATTTTTCTTCCCAAGCCCACTGCTCTTTACAGCTGCAGATCTGGATTCTTCCTTCCCACAGAGCCTGGGAGCATCCCATCTTCCTGCAGGTACCCAGAGCACCATCCCTCTTCCTGCAGCGTAAGAGGAGATCCCAGCAGCCACAGCTGAAACCCTGTAAAAAGCAGTAGATCCAATTTCCTGCCACTTGAACAGGGGGAGCTTTGCAGCTGAGGGCTCTTTTCAGCCTGTGCTACTCCATCTTACAGAAGCCCGTCAAGTCAGGAGGGCACTCTGTGCTTTCCATCCCAGCCTGGCCTGTCTCCATCCGTGTCATCCATCTGGTTTATTTTGCTGGCATCAGACGATCCACAGCTGTGGGGCTCTGGCTAAACCAGGGTGGAAGAGTTTAAGCGCTTGGCCTATAATTTCCTCCCAGTGCCTGCAGTGCCTTTGTGGGAATAATTCTGCTGCTGGACAAGGGAGTGCAGAGGAGCTCTGCTGCCTGCATACCCCCATGCAGCTCTCAGCTGTTGCAAAGAAGACTTATTAATACCCAGCTCCAGCCACTGAGGAAGCTGATAGAGTGGGACTGCACCACTGGATATAAGTGACAGACCACGTGTGTCCCCACAGATCTGTAGAGAGGCAGGGCTGTGGAGGTCCTCAAAGCAAGTTCCCATCAGTCTGTGAAGATATTTAGCTCCAGAAGCCCCTCCTGGCTGTCACAGACAAGGAACATCCCAGCTGGCACCCACAACTGGACTTTTCCTTGTGTGAGAGGAGACCCAGGGAGTTCTAGCAGAGAAGAGGACACACGCACAGCTGCAGGGAAGAAGGGACCGGGAGGATCAATGGGGATGTTTCGGGTTATTGTACTGCCTTGTGTTTCTCCCCAGACAAAAGAGGCTGCGGGTTCACAGCTGTGGCTTACAGGAGTGCCTCTTCTAAGCAGTGTACCTGCTTAGCCTATGCTTACAGCCATAAGAAAGAAGAAAAACTGTTGGTCAGTGGCCTTCTGAAATGTGCTTGAAGATGGAGCCTTCATGGACTAGGCGGGACCACAGCAGCCATATCTATACAATGACTGGACAATGCCACTTCGTTCAAACAATATTAAGGATCTAAGTCTGTTCTTGTTTCCACGGGAATTTCATTTCAATTTTTAGATATATGGCACTGCCCATCTATGGAGATGGGCTGAGGAAAAGAAGGACTTTTGCAGGTTATTATGAGCAATAGTCAATTCTCTCCCAAACACACATTCCCCCACTACCATAAATACCAGACCTGGACACGACCCATGTCTCAAACGTGGGAGAATGGGACTCAAGCATTGCTCTAGAGAACGCAGCCATTGCCCAGCACCCAAAGTTTCGCTATGAAGAACAGCATCACATCTCCTGCCCCAAACTTAGCGCTACTGAATTCCAGTGTGATGGCAACACTTCCCTCACCTCAAGGCCCTTTTACTTCTAAGGGCAATTCTGACATTTGGAGAAGCCAAAGTTCTGAAGCCCACTGGTAACAGACCACCACTCTGCTTTCCTCTGGGACTTCCCTTAACCCCAGTCAGAGTGGCCACCAGAGATGATGATCAGATGATGATTTGCAGGGGCTGTCCCTGTCACCGCAGGACCAGTTAGTGGGAACGGAGCTGTTATTGCCTCTGTTATCAGTTACAGCAGGAGCTTCCCTGCCTCGTGGCTGAGGCTGCATTGTACCAACGACTCACAGAACATAACTAAGCCATGTAAAATGTCATCCTGTGTTTGCCATTAATAAGGTTTCAATTAATAATACAAATTTCCAAGAATACCCCGAGCCTGAGACTCGGCGCTGCGCTGCCTAGCAGCCAATCAGGCTGCCCTCAGAGCAGCCACAATTAAGTAGTTTTGCTTTCCAGGAGAGATCACTCCTTGCTGCTGTAGCTGGAAAACCCCAACCCCGTTGCATATACAGACCATACTGCCCTGTGGGTGATATGACCTCTTGTGACTTAAAGAACCTCAAGAAAGCTGTCAAGCAGGGGTGTAAAGGTTTTATTTTTAAACATCACGAGACCTTATTCTGCTTACTTGCTGGTGTAAGTTACACAGCGATACGCATGGGGTCGGTCAGCTGCAAAATCAGTAAGACAAGAATTGGAGCTGTGTTGAGAAGGGCCACAGTCAGTGTCAAATGAATCCAAACTAATAATGATGCCAGCTGACACCAGATCCTCCACCACACACGCAGCTTATCAGCACTCTGTGTATGCATGTCAACTCTTCCCACCTCTAAGCACAAGCACACAGGAAACCATGGGCAAATTCGGCTTGCATCCCACATCAACCATTCTAAAATCAGATCTAAAAAGCAGCAACGCACAGTCTGGGCCATCTGTATGCTCCTCAGACACATAAAGGCAAAGACAAGGAATGCCTTGTCACCTACCCTGCAGCCTCTGCTCCCTGCACACAGCTCACCTCAGCCGGAGGGAAGTGCAGACAAAGCCACTCAGCATCCCCAAGGGCATCCTCTCTCTCTCTCACACACAGAGCAAGGAGTCTCCCTGATCTCTGCATCACCTGTGCAGTTCCTTCTCTGTGTCTGCAGTCACACACAATCTCCTGCTGTCCATGCATATCTATGTCCACAACACACCCTCAGTAAGCAGGCGTGCAGACAGACATGCTCCCGCACCCACACCACTCCCAGGAGGAGCTCCAGGTACTGGGGGGTAATCCTCCCTGCTCAGGGAGCCTGGTGGATGGAACAATTCATTTTCCGATGAACATGGATATCATGCAAAGGCAGCCACCCGGATATGGAGGAACATTTCCAGCCAATATCCAAGCAACCCAGATATTTGGATTCACCCAACCCCAACTTCTGCTCTCAGCAGTGCTGACGGCAGCAAAGCTGAGCTTGCTGGGCTGACTGGGACGCCTCCCGGGGCTGGCTGGCTGGCCTGGGTGGCCGAGCTGCTGTGTGCAGCCCTCTCCTTACCATCAAAGGCAGAGACCTCGTTTGCTCCCCTCCCTCAACCTACTGCTCTCGTATCAAATGATTTGCCCCCCAGCACTTGCAACTGTGCCAGTGCCAGGAGCAGAAGAGGGAATTGCACAAACAGCATCAAACCTGATGGTCCTTCCTGATGGAGAATGGCCTGGCAGGTCCTTGCTGCAAGGACGCTTTCCTAGGCTACAGCTCGAACTTTTATCAGCCCCAATCTCCTTCCAGCCTGGCTTAAGTCAGTTTGTTCTCTTCCATCTTACAAAGAGAAGTTAAAATGCTTGGGGAGGACAACTACACGCCCTAAACCTGAGGAACAGAGGACGAGGGGAGTGTAGAGAAGGACAGGGGATGCTAGGCAGAACAGTGTTCATGGTGATTCAAATTGCACCCAAAGCCACAGGATTCCCAGTTACAGATCTATGATCTCCCTAAAGACTAAGATAAACATCTATTCACTTCTGTGTAAAAGGCATTTTCCCCAAATTCAGTCTACCACTAGCAGAAACAAAAGGCAGGGGGACATTTAGCCGGCAACTCCCCAGACTCCAGCTGGGCTACTGGAAAACAGCAAGCAGCAAGCTGAGAGCCAGAGCCAGCAGGGGGAGGTCAGAGGGAGGAAAAACAGTTTGGCTGGCTACAATAAATCCAAACTTCTAACGGCAGAACATTCCACCCTGGACAATCTCAGTATATACACTGATTTTTTTTCTTAGCACAGACACACAGCAAACCTGTTGTGACTTCCCAGCCACAACCCAGAGGCACTCATTTCCACAAACCTCTGTTCCCCATTAACAAGGTCTGGCCACTGAACCCACATGGTCTCTAATACTGAAATGACAGGAGTAAGTAGTGTTGTGGGGGCTGGACAGTGCTGTCAAAACCATTTGCATCTACCCTTTCCTTCAAAGTGGCTTGTTCCTCAGACTCGTCTGCTAGCACCACTCTCCTGGGAGAGCTGCGTGCTTGGAAGATCCCATTCTAGGAATACAGGAAGCCCAAATGCATTTCCCCAGCAGTTTCAACAAGCTGCAAATCAGATCTGCGGGTAAATAGTTTTGAGTGTGCCTATTTACACAAATAATTGTGACAAACACAGCTATAGTTAGGAATAATTTTTTATATTCTAAAAAGACAGGCTTCTTCTTGAGCATTCACTGACACTGACTATCTGAATGCAAAAAAAGGCCACAAGAGCCTCGTTCGACAAACTGCTGTTTCTCATGATGGGGCAGGAACACACAACACAGGCCAAATAACTTGCTTGCAATAGAGATACAAACTCAGATCACTTTGCTAAAGACACATGGGAATAGGAGCACAGAAATTGAAAGAAAGCAGGTGTTCTCACCAGAATGAAAATGGGCAACGTGCAGCCAGGGTTGCTTTAGCATGATGAACATAGACAGAAACAAATAAACCAGACTTACCATGCTGGAGATCCAAGTCCCATTCCCAGCTCCTCTTTTCATTTTCCATATGATCAGGAACATGGCATTTCTGCTCTGCAGCTGCAAGATTAACAGAAATATTTGACCATTTTGCCTGTAAGCTCCCCTGATCACAAGCTCATCAAGAACTCTGCTCAAGACCTAGACCAAGACAACACTAGTTGCCTTCTAATAAATGGATCCCTTGGTGCTGTAGCAAAAGTGTAAGCATGTATGGTTAGATATGTATGGCCACTTGCAAATTGCCCAAGAGACACACGTGTATCTATGTTCCTTGCCTGGTGCCACATGTGACACATCCCACCTCTGAACTGCTTTCATCTCGGAGTTCACATCAGGGGAGAAAATAACTGACACAACTCTTTCCAGAAGTCCTGAGGACAGAAACTTATTTGTATACTCTCAGAGAGGAATTTGCTGAGGACTTTCTCAAAAATTTAAATCTGAATCAAACTTCAGTATCAAAGCCATGGTTCTGTTGTGTAGGTTGAGCTCTGTCTATCAGGCTTCTGGTTCTGATCCTTTTCAGCGCACTTGGATCCCTGAAGTTTTCATCCACAATGATGATACTTGGAAATACCACACGGCTTTTACCAGGAGCTGGCAACTTTAACACTCCTTTGTGTGTATGAGAAACCTCTTAATCTTCTCTTTTTCCCTAAGACAAGCTAGGAAAAGAACTCAGAGGAAATATCTTACTGTAACATTGAGGCTTACAAGTAAGAGCAGAGTCATGAAATGAAAAGCTAAAGGTCCTTAGTCATGCTGAACTTGTTTTTTCAGTTCCTGGGGTTGTTGCCCATCCACAAGAGCTCAGTATGTCGCTATTTATATTTGCTAATAGGTTCCACAAAAGAAAGGATTGTTGTGTAAGTCATTGCCCCAGTCCAGAGTACATGGGGAAATTCCCACGGATATATACAATACAGAGGCAAACAAAGACGTCCAAATATCTGCCTAGTAAAAGATACATCTATCTTTTCAAAGGGTGACATACCAATGTGATGAGGAATTAGTCAAAACACAGGATTAGATCTGGGTTCAAGCTCCAGCTCCACTTTCTCCACGCTACTGCAACTTCCCAGCCTCGTGTGGATGGGCTGAGGCTGCTCTGCCTGAGACCTGGGGTCAGGAAACACAGGTGGAGTTTTCAAGAATACCAAAAGGCCTTACGAATACAAGCCAGTGAGATGTGTGCTCCAAACTCCCCCCACTTCTTTGGAAGACTTCCAACCCCAGAAGTAAAATAAAAGGCGGAGGACATACAATGCTGCTAGGCTAACGGAGCTTATTTTTTTCAGTTTCCCATTTACTCTTTGGTTTCACTGAAAAGCACTGATGTTGCGTTCCTGCATCTTTGAGATATGCATATACACAGACACGCACATTTCATCTATAGGTAAATGCGTACACACAGAGCTAGGCATGGAACTGTGTCTGTATGTGTAAAGCGATTGAGTACTTACAGGCGGTTTCTATGGTTATCATATACATCGCTCTTATGAGCTGCTTCATTAACCTGCCAATCAGATTGGGTTTGGGTTTTGTTTTTTTTTTCTCCTCCCTTTCTCTTCCACCCCTCTTCTGTGTTACTCTGTTTTGGAAGTGAAGCATGTGTGTGTCAAGTGCATTATTTCAGACACACAGACACACATGGACGCACGCCCAGAAATTAATGCGGTTCCACTGCTGCCTCCCCAGGAGCTTGGCGCTGGCCAACCCTCCGGACTTTGCTAGCCACCACGATGGCTCACGAGGTCATTTATCACCCAGCCCCTGGCCAGTGGCACGGGGGGGCCTGGCGCTGCCCCCCCCAGGCAGCCTGGCTGCTTGCAGGAGGAGGGGGCTGCCTGCAGGGCGCTTGCAGTTTGGAAGCACTGCTGATGGGCTAGTCCCCAATAAACCCCCCAAAAGTGCTGATGTACTGAAAGCAGCTGACACTGATGGATCTGCTCTCATCTTGCCTTTCAGTCCCGCTGCAAGAGAGAAGAGAGAGAGGAAGAGAAACAAAGGCAGAGATTAACTCTTTTGTCACAGAGCTCTGCAGTTTTACAAGGCAAGATAAAGCTGCTGTCCAGGTTGGGTGCAGATGGGACCAGCTCAGCACAGTCTGTCTGACTCTCTATGGAGTCCAAAGCAGGGTGAAAAAGAAGCCTGCACTATGCAATGATTTACTGACAGGGCCAGCACTGCCTAACAGAGCCTTATAACTTTCCGTAGGGTTGCAGCTGCAGCCAGGGAGACCGGCATGCATACTGCTTCCAGACCTGCAGGCCAACTGCTAAACCAGCAGCTCTGCTTGCACCCACACCGCTTCAATGTGACGTGGGCACACCCAGGGAGACAAACTCCCCCGGCCTGATTAACACACAGCAGCGTGGACACCTCAGGTGTGTCGTGCACTGCCAGCCAGCAAGGTTTAGTGCGGTGGCTGCAAGCTCCATACGCATGGTCATCCCAGTGGGTTCACACCCTCCTGCACAGTCACCATGGTGTGCACTTTGCCTGTCCACGACGCTAGGCATCAGGCTCCCCAAACTGGGCCTTGAGATTACGTTTGCAACATATACTTGAATATGATTTAATTTAATCAAACTAAAATCTTACCTGATCGATCTGTTTGAGGAGCCGGATGCATACGAAACAAGTTTTTCTTGAAAATATCATGGTTCCACGAGGCTCAGATATGAACCTCCAGTGTGTGTGCCGATGCCATTCTGCAAGGCAAGAAGCATTTGGAAGACTTCTCTCTTCTTTTGCTTTTTTAGAAAGACACCGCCACCTTCCAGGCCTCCTCTCTGCTATGGACTAGCAACTACATGGGACCACGTACAGAGCTCAAACACAGCTCAAGCTTTGCACTACCTCTCAGTGCCTCTGCACAGCTGTATTTAGCACTGACAGCACGTGTACAGCAGGACCCCAAGTACTCACATGCCCCAGTGGTATGACCGCACACCCTTGGAAAGACAGACCGTGCTACATTAAGCCTAAGCACACAAGCAGGTAGTTGTATTAATGGTACTAACAAAAGAATAACAACAGTAGTGATAATTATCAGTAAAGATGTTCATTTCAATTCTGACTTTGATTTTCATTGATTTGTAGAGAGGAAAAGGGATATTGTTTTCTAGGTCATCCCTCAAAGAAATCCTAAATCCATATTGAACTGCTGATCCTTTCTACCTTCAACAGAAAATTCCAAATTGTGTCCTTTGATAAAAAATTTGGACTCCCCTCACCAAGAAAAAGTCACCCCATGTCACTGAAAAAGACATTTTACATTGGGAAACACTGCCAAGCTCTAGCCCTGCACAGCTCCAATTCTTGCCTGGATTTTTCAAGCCTTGTTTGCTCTGAGTTTGTGTTCCCTGGTATTCCCAGAAGTTTCAGGCAAACCAGTCACAGGGACAGTACAAATTGTTAGGAATAAAGGGGGCAGGAGCAGGCCCTGGCTGAATGGCAGGGATGTTTCTGGGCTTCTGTCAGGACTGGGACCCTGTAGCACCGAGCCCTGTGGAGCTTTACAAACGCTCAGGAAGAACCTGCCAGCTCTGCAATCCATCCATCATAAGGCGCATCAATAAAGACAAGTACATTATACTGGGACATGGACACACTCCGAAACACAGACACGTCACCACACCGAAAACTCCTGCTCTCACACACACTCCGCTGAGCATGCAATCCTTCCTGAAACGCAAACAAGATCTCCAGGCCAACAAACAGAAAATAGACTTTTTTTGGTAAGATTTTTTTTTTTTCCCTAAGAAAAAAAGGGCTCTCCTTAAAAAAAGAAGAAAAAAATAAAAAGCAGTATTTTCTGAGGTATTCTTAATAGGCTTTTTGTCACATCTTTCAGTTTTTCCTCTATTGCCCCACATTTCCTTTCAACAAAAAATTCGAAAGACTGAACCCTCCCAGACCGCAGTAGTGGCTTGAAGAATACTGCTCATGTCTAGAGGATGTTTTTAAATGAAATCTGAAGCTGTGGGTCTGCTCTAGAGCCTGAAAACAACTTGGAAATCTCAAAGTGTCCTACCACACACAAATAGAAAAAATAATGTCACTATGTCAAACGCAGACAGTCTAGGAAACAAACCCACCAAGGAATTATTGATCATCTCTTCACACGTCCTTAATAAAATCTTGGTCTAAAACCTATCCACTATACGCCATCTGACACACACTGAGATGAAATATGCTGTGTGCTTTTGGCATCTAACACTCTGATGAACCATTTGTAAGATCTCTGCAGAATTTCACATTCTCAGTAGCACGCTTTTCTAGGGCAGTGATTTTCACTGTATCTGTGGGCTCTTAAAAAAAATTAGTCTCTGAAGGGCTTAAAAAAATACAATCTGTAGATTGTTGTACAGCTGGTTTGAGCTTGCCTTGCTTAGTAACTTTCACAGAGTTACTTAGGAATAGCCTAAGGTCCCCAGCGATCCTGTGGACCCTGAAACTGAGATTTGCTGCTGTAAGGCTTTTACAGGAAGGGCTGTGTGGGCTGCCTGAACTGCAGCCATGGAGGTTTCCAGTGCCAGGGTTAGTCAGTCCCTGGCTTTAAACACCTCCAAACAGAACACGTCTCCATCTCTGAGCACTGACAGCACTCAGAGGTGCTCAAGTGGGACATCTGAGCAAGCACCTGCCTTTAAGCACCAGAAGAGCACTGGTGGAAGGGTGAATTCCTCCTGTGCATAAGCTGTGGAGAAGTGGAGCCTCAAGCAGCTGCAGCAAAGCTGCTCTGTCCTCCTGCAGCAAGGAGAGCAAGGAGCCCAGCCAGCATCCACCATCCCTCCCAGCCCCTGACCCACGCACCCCAGCTCAGTGCCCCCTGCTCCCTGAAAGATCACAAGGGCCCATTTTACTCCAAGATATGAAATTTGTGTTGTTTCTTTATTGTGCATTAATGAAACCCTGTTTATTCTAGGCTTTTAATTCTTTCCATCTATTATGTTTAGACAACTCATTAACAATCATTTGTTATCATTAGACTTCAATTTTAAGCTTCTTTTCCCAGAGGAGGCAATGCCGTGCTTTTAAACATATTTGCATCATAAACAATTTCAGGGCCCCGTGTGCCATATATTACCCTGGCCTTTCCTCCCTTCTTACCAGCCCTTCTGCTTACCCGGACCTGAAGGCGCCCGAAGAGGCTTTGCCAGAAGAGCCTTGCTGGGATTTGGCCTGGTGCAGGGTGATGCCTGTTCCCCGAGGCCTGCAGCCACAGAGGGCTGTGCATCAGGACGGCGGCCTGGTGCATTAATAGGAAACTCTTGAATCCCAGGTCATGTAATGGTACTCTTTCCACTGGGATTAATGACTACATGCTGCAGCTGAATTCATTAGGGCCTGTTAAAGATATCGCTCTAGCCTGGGATAATGCGTGGGCCTCATTCTGCTCATTTATGGTTGTTCAGCTCCACTGGATTTAGTGAAGTCATTCCTGATTTGCAGCAGGGTCCCCTGTGTGCGTGCTAGATAAGCACTACGTCACACTCCGCATTCACTGACAGCTCCCAGCGGGCAAAAATCTGATCCCTGTTATGTCGTGTAAATCCAGATCAACATTCAGTGAGGCTGCAAGGCATCCCTTGGATATGAACTGGCATCAGCGTGCACGGAGCGTGGCCTGCTTTGGTACAAGGAAACCTGCTTTGGTACAAGGGAGGTCCTTCAGTTATACAGAAAGTAGGGAAACGGGGAGCGGAAAGGCAACCAAGTCTTGCTTGGTTCTTTATTCATCATATGCTGCTCATTGCCAACTCTGCCAACAAAATATAGGGGAAAAAATCCCATACCTGGAAGCTTTTTGTGTATGTCTTGATTTCCAGACACTCATTCTGAATTGTGCTGGAGGAGCGCTGGACATGCCAGCCGTGTCCGCTCCTTCCCACAAACTGGTGAGCAATCTGATGACATCATTTAAAAATAAGATTTTAGCTTATTAATGACATTGCTAGATCATCTCTGTCTGTGCCAAGTCTTGTGCTGGTGCTAATAGGTGGTGCTTGTTGTCCTGATGTGCTGTGATTTTCCTTCTAAAGCTCCCCTGGTGGTGCTACCAGGACAGGAACACATACTTTGGGACTACCATGCTTCGATACAGCCCCTACAATCTCAGATGTCAAGCCACAAGAAAACTGCTGCACAAAAGCCTCAGCTCTGCACAGCTGTGAGCTAGTGCTCATCTTGGAAGACCCGAAGGCCATGCACAGGCCTTTCACCTGTTTAAAGGCCACTTCACACCACTAAGTGCAAAGGCGGCATTATACTCAGTCAAATTTTGCTGGCTAGAGTACTGAGTAGACCTTTTCTTTGCTCAGAGTTAAGTTTGAGTTGCGGGTTCTCAGTTGACACAGAGGTTGGCCAGTCTTACAAACGCAAGGGGACAGCAAGCCGGGCCACCACACCTATTACAGCTTTCCATGTGGATCTCCATAGCTTAAATGAAGATGAAGAAAGTCATAATAACAGTCCTAATACTGTGGACTGTTGATGGAGGTTTTACATCTCTGATGAATTCTACAGCCTATGCTTGAGGTAACGATGACCACAGCTGCATGCTGGGCTCCCCTCCAGTGCTGACAGTCTATGGACTTATGGTGGCAAGTGCTTTCTCCCCCTTTAAGGCCTGGAATATGCTTTGGCAGGAGCTGAGACTTGCCAGCTAAAGGCAGTAGTAGCTGAACTGCCTAGGGCTTGAATTAAAAAAAAAAAAAAAAAAAAAAAAGAAAAGAAAAAAAAAAGCTGCAGATGATGCTTGCAAGCAAGGCTCCACCCTGCATGCTAAGTAAATTCCTGTAATTTTCTATCCTTCCTGTTGTTATTCTGATCCAATTAAAGTCACTGCGGTTAAGTGAAAAGTCATGATTGGCTAATTGGATTTGGGAAGGCAGAACACCCATCAGGGGCCAGGTTTAATTTAGGTTTCCTTAAAATATCTAAAGCCACTGGCAGGCTAGAGGAGGCAAGCTCCATCCTTGGATAGCTCCAGCTCAGCAAAAAGGGATTAGTTAGTTGCTGAGTGAGCTCCCTGCTGACTCGTGTCCATGGAGCTTTCCAATTCCAATGCCTGAGTCAGAGTCCTCCTGTTTTTGGAATCTACCTCCCACAATAGTCCTGCATGGATCTCCCACATGCCCCCTCTAAGTGTCTTGTCCCTGGTTTGGTACTGCACTGTTTACCACCTCTCCTGCTTTCTCTAAATATCAGCACAGCCCTCTTCCCCAAAACACGCTCTCCCATGAGAAGGGTACTTCGATACGAGCCATGTACACAGTTGGACATGCTCTCCTGGATTAAATGGATCAGCACACGGAGAGCTCCAAACACTTCTCCAAACACTGACAGGCCAGCCCCATCCAAATGCCCTATGTCTGGACACCTGGGGATCCAATCATCCAGGGAGGTGACCAAGATAAAAGAACAGTTTCCATGAGTATTTGGAAGAAACCAGAAGCCTATCTGTGGGATTTCCAACATGAGGCATTCAAAAACAGCGTGCCATATCTGCTAAAACCAAAAGGTTCAATTAGGGGCATTCAAATATTTGATATCATCACAGATCCTAAGTACTTTCTCAATTCTAAGCTTCCAATAAGTTCCCAGGATATTTATTCTGTCTTACTACACACCTTAGAGATAGAAACATTGAAAAGAAACTAAAAGGACAGCTGACACTCATGTGCTCACCTGATACTGAGAGCTGAGATTTTCAGAAACTCATTAGTTTTCAGGAAACTTGCAATAAAAATATGAGAGTTAATATTCCTGCCACCCTAACTCACTGTAAGCCATTTGCATAAATCAGTAACAATTGAGAAATGGATCCTAATTACACTAAGAAATGTAAACTGTGGTTGGGATAGAATTTAGATTCACAGAATATTTCCAGAATAGCTTTTTTTCCTCTCTCTCTCTCTTTTTTTTTTTTTTTTTTTTTTTTTTTTTTTTTTAAGATAAGGCCTAAACATTTCCAAAAAAAAGCTCAGGTACTGCAGATCTTGCACCCCAAACACAAGACTTTCAAGATTACTGGGCAGGTTAATACTTGTAAACATCTGCAACATCAAATGCTGGAAGAATCACTTGAACAGCAGCCTGACAATCTTCTGCTCCTATAGAAATAAAGGGAATTAAGATCAGCTAAAGAAATAGTCACCTTCACTCCTACCTGTTGCATTTTATGCTGTTACATGGAAGTTGAAATCCTGTCCAGTAGCCAGGTGTTTGGCCACAGCAATACAGTTGCATCGTGGCATTGGCTTTATAATGGAGAAGGCCAGGAAGAGAGCATAGACAGATAATCATGTCTGAATAAACTATGCAAGTGATTTTATCTTGCTCCCAAGAGAGGACAACTCCACAGGAAATGGTTTTAGACTATACCTGTCTTTGTCAGCAGGACTCAGTATAGGAAACAACATAGAAAAGGAGACATTGATGTCAAAGTTTCAGTCTAGAGTAGATCAAGGAAAGGAGATTTCCTGGATGCAGACAAGGTCAGCCAGAACATTTTTGCAAATATTTTGTTTTCAAAAATAAGCTGATTTCTAACAAAGTAGCAGTTATTTGTGAAACATGTCTACCTCCTTAAAATTGTTCAGCCTTTTTTTTTTTATATCGAAATCAGTATTTTTTACTTTGGTTGACACCTGCAGTGGAAATATGTTCCCTGCCCCACTATTTCTAACCCCCTCGAGGATTTTTTCAAGGCTCATTTCAGCTGAGTCCTTTTTTTTCGCAAGCCTGGCCCTTCCACCCAAGGATGCTGCTGCTGAAAAATCTTTAATATCATCTATGCTTTTACGCAAAAGTCTAACACATGCTTCCCTCCCTGTGGCCTTGGCAGTAGTGGACCACAAGTCAGAAATTGCCAGGACCCAGGCTCCCAACCCCTCCTGATCTTGGCATTGACTGCCTTTCAGAATCTGGCCCCTGAGGCTTCACAGTTGGCTCTCAAAAAAGGAGAAGGGCCCCTCCTTAAAATCACAGTCCGTGCAAGTTTGTGTCTTCCATGAAAATTAACATGCTGGACAGCAGATGGGACAAACACATGCTACAGGCCAGATCCTCACATTGGTTACATCAGCATCATCTGCAAACTTGAGGGAACAAGGGCAAACAATGGAACTAGAGCAATTTACACAACCAGTAGGTCTGGCCTCCTGCTGGCTAACAGTAACAGTTTGGATTTTGAAGCAGGTTGAAAGAGAGCAAGACACCATTATCCAAAAGTCCAGTCCACTATAAAGCCTCTGTAAGTGGGCCCATTCTGTGACCCTTCATATCTCAGCATCACTTTGCCAAGCAACAGGCTCTGCAACCACTGCAGTGGCCCACGGTTACAGAGGTGACTTAATTTTCACCTCTCTCCTCTGTGCCTGATTTCTTCCTCCTAAAAATATGTGCTTATAGTACAAATAATCAGAGGTACAATCTCATGGAAGTTACTGGCAGCATCCTGCAAAAGAGCAAAGCCCACAGTATTCAGACAGTGCACAGAAGAAGGGGGCATGACACTTTGCAAACAAAACCTTTTCCTTTGGAAAGCCTTGATGTCTCTGAACAGAAGATCCAGATTTTGAGCCAGTTCTGCCCCCAGTCAGCTCTCTCCTTGATTCTCAGCCTCACTAATCGGGGGATGCTCATTCCCACTTACATTTCTAACTGATAGCTTTTTTTCGACCACCCTCAAGACCAGAAGGGTCATATAACTTCATGGTTCTGCACAAGCCCCCCTTTTCTCAAGTTTTCACACATCCTAGTCTTTGGGATACAATGTCTTCAGTTCGTTCCACTCATGCTACACATAAATATGTCAATTTATTCTTTTGCACTCTTGGAGTTGGCACTTTACTGCCTTAGAATGCTGTGAAAATTCCAGCTGGAGAGTAGGAGCAGCAAGGATTACCTGCCTAGATAGTCTGAACTTGGATTTCTGACAACAGCAAACTGAGAATAAGCCTCTCTGGTTTTGGATCCTCCAGTAAGTGTAGCACAAAGATTTCTGTGATCCCAGGTCAAACGTGTCTCCTTCATGGACAGGCTCTCTGGACACATCTGGCATGTTATCAAATTAATTTCCATTGAGCTTGATCCAATGTTCATCAAAGTCAATGGTGACATTTCCTGGGTCGTGCTGGAGGTCCAGTAATGCTCCATACCTTCCCATATGTAATCATTTAATTACCTCCCATTAATTACCTCTGCAGTGAGCTTTAAGACATTAAGTCTGCAACATCTCTTTCTTATGCCTCCTGGATCAGGCCTGTGCCCAGGAGAAAGGAGCTGGCCTGGCCTGTATTAGAGGAAGAGTCCTACAGACACCTCGTTCGCCCACAGGAGACTCAACAACAAGGGGAAAATATATTTATCGTTACTTCTCTTGATCAGGATCTGTTTCCTAAAGGGCTCTTCAGAGCACAGAATTCTGGCTGCACGTATATGTACACACATGCATGTCTGCATGCACGCATGTCTGCAGATAACCGTTCCCAAAAGGTCAAAGAGGACTGATGCTCTAAAAACAATAAAGCTCTTAGCTCAACTTCAAGGAAGAGGCAAAAGCAAATGATCGGGGGGAGACAGAGAGGGGGGGGGAGAGAGAGAGACAGAGATAAAGAGAAAAAACCAAGGGGAAGATGATTTTCTATCAACAAAACAGCAGGGACGAATTCTAGTTCATCTCATTGGAAACATCTCCTTCGTGTGCAAACAGCGCCTGGAGCCAGCACTAATCTCCCAGATTAAAGCCTTTTAATAGCAATTAGTCCTCTCCATGCACTAACCCACTGGACACTCCACTGCATATTTGGGAAAGGGGGGAGGCTGGAGGGAGTGTCACCAAGAGTTTAACTCATAATTGCCCTGATACGTCCAAATGCTTGTCTCCCACACACGTGCCTGTGCTCAGGCCAGGATGCCGGCAGTGAATTCTGTTTGAATGCAGCAGAAAATAAGGCTGTAACAGCTAGATCTGGATGTCGCACGTGTAAACGCCCGTCTGAACCGGATCAAGTCCAAAGACGGGAGGTGGGATTTCAGAATGCCACCACGGCAGGCCAGAAGCGTCAGCCAGCCAGTCGGAAGCACTGACCTGCCACCAGCTCCAAGGGCTGCCCCAGCTGGCAACAGGCAACAGCCACAGCAACAGGGTGTCCTTAGAGCTACCTTCATGCTACCAGCCTGCTGAAGCAGCCCTGGTACTGCCCCTCCCTAAGACGCTCTCCACGACCCCTCGATAAAAGGATGAGAGACTTCTTTTAATTGTTTTTGGTTGGTTCATCTCCGTATCCCACCCAAGGCCTTTTGTGACCATTCTGTGAGTGTTTACAGTAAACACGAGCTGGTGCCCCATCTGGGACTGGCAGAGGGAGCAGCTCCCACCTCCCGCACGGGGCGTGAGGGAGCCAGATTGCTACATCAAAGAAACCCAGGTCCTGCAGAAAAGGACCTCAGATTGCATACCAGCCCCCATTAATAAAATGAGCAGCTTGGCTGAAATGGCTGAGAGAGGGAACGGGAAAGCAGAAGACACTGGTGCGAAACAGCAGTCTCTGCACAGATACTCTGAACTTCCCAAATGACAAGCCAAGCAGAATTTCTTGGAAGGAGCCACATCAGCTGCCCTTCGAGCCATTAGACCACACAAACAGGACAGAGAAAAACCTTCCGTGAGGTGACTGTAAGGAGGGGAGGGAAAAGGACCCTGAGCCATTATTATCATCTCCCCCATGAGCAGCAGGAGCTGCCAGAACCCCTGTACAACCCGGTGGTGCCCCCCACCCTTTAACACACACAACCTCCATAGGGGTACTGCAATTACTATTCAGGCTGGGGGCTGAAGATAGTCTCCTGGCCCTTCTTCTAATGTAAGGTTATTGTAATTGATATGAAGGTAATTGATAATGTGTTACGGTGAATAATGTCTTCAATTTTCTGCTAAATCCCATTTTTGTAGCCATCTGGGCTCCTCCAACTGCCCCCCTGGGACGCAGAGTAATAGATAGTAATTATTCTCAAGTCATTTACTTTTTCAAAGTGTTTAGTGCTTATCTGTTTTACAATTAAAATGGAAACGACCCTGATTCACTTCCTTTCTTTTTTATTTAAATAGCATTCACACACACACACACACACTCTCCTACACGCACTGGAGCCTGGAGGGTGTGTGCCTGTATGTGTGAGTGCATGTGTGTGCATTATTGTCACACAGAAACATACAGGACAGAGGCATGTGGTTCTTCATGCACCTTCACTGTCACACTGCGAGAGTACAATCACACAACACTCACAGAAATACAAATTGTGTTCCTTCCCCCTGCTTGTCCCCATGGTGACGCTCAGAGTGAATGCCTCAGAGCACCCCACAGAAACACCTCTGGGGAGGGATGCATCCAGCGCACAACTTAACAATGCAACACCTCACCACAACCCACCCCAGAAACACACCACAAAATATACTTACCTGACCTATGTCAGGGGACCGTACGTTTTCACAGGATCAGCCACTGATCTAGAAATCAGCTGCGAGTGCATCCAAGCGGTACGATTTCATGCCAGCACTGGTAAGCTGCACGACGATAAACCTTCAAGTTGTAGCAACACCAGCACAGTCACACCTTGAAGAGTGCAGTTAGGCATAAAAATGCAGAGACACAGATCAATATACAGTAGAGGCCAGAATACACATGTAAATAAACTAATGTAAGCTATTAAATGCATTGCCAACGCAAGCATGCTTTGCGCAGCAGCTGAGGCTATTTCAGGTTACGATCCAAAGTTCCCCAGCACCAGGAGAACCCCTTCAGGTTCTGCCTCAGCTTGGGGTATGCCAAGTGAGATGTAAACGAGCATATCTATGAGATTCATGGGGAGCCACCACGCAGAAGGACTGAGGGAGTACAATAACAGTTATAGCCTAAAATCCTAACCAATTTCAAGCTGAACTCCAGCATGCAGAAATAAACCCTGTGGAAATGCTGATGTTTCTATAACGATTTGAGAAGGAACTTGAATGACGGGCTGTGTGGCCCATAAGACTTGAGAATGGCACTGTACAGCTGATTTTTAGAGCCTATACCCTGCCATGCTCTCCCATCTCCATACCTGTCAGCAGCCTGCACACTGTTTGACTGCACTAAGAGTTATTTATGCTGTCTTAAAGTTTCTGCCTTTGTCCCAGAGTCCTCAAAGACATGTCCAGGTGGTGTGAGAAGTAAGAGCTGAGGAAAGGGAAGATGGTGAGGATCCTGGGACAACCCTCTGAGTGCTTTATAGGTTCAAAGTTGCAAGCATTCATCCAGACTTCAAGGATCAAACCTTTTAAAGATGACTGCTCGTGTCCAGTCATGACTTAGACCAAACAAGCAGCTTGCAACTGAAAGAGCCCGGCCTTTGCATCTCAAGACAGACTCAAAGCATAGGCCACTATTTTAGAAAAACTTTTACGGCACTGAATTTGGATTATAAACCAAACCTTCCCTGACAGACACCCGTAGCCTTGGTGCTCACCCCCTCTCCAGCAATGGCACAAGTAACCAGGGCCTCCATCCCACCACTTGGTGCCCTGGCTGGAGCAGCAGCTCGCTATGGGACCTCCTGTGACCTCCTCAGAGCAACGGGGAGGAGAAGCACAGCCCCTGGGAAAGGCCATCTCACACTGCTCCTTCTCCAAACGCTGGGATATGGGGCCATTGCCTAACGCAGCACATGGATGAGTCAATCTTTGTACAATTAATTGAATTCCATACGCATATTTTCGCCTGTCTGAAGGAGCAGATGACAGCCCCCACAACCCATGGCACCAGCAGAGGTACTTGCAGGCCTTCCTCCCCCACGCCCAGTGAACCACTGGAGCGCTGCTGTCCCTTGCTGCCAGGCAAAGGTGGCCCGGGGCTTGGAGCAGGAACAACGTGCCATGCTTTTGTCTAAGACTGTAACTGTTTGGGGCTGTTGAGCTGCTGTTTTTTCCCCCTCTCTCCCCGTTTCCTTTTTAATTCTTTTTAATGACTTTCCCCAATGCAATCGGCAGAGGACCGCGCAGAGACTGCTTCCCCCTGCTGAGAGGGAAACAAGACTGAGGGAAAAGGGCACCAAGGGACCTGTTCGCATTCTCTATTCATCTCTGCCAGCCCCCGTTCCCCGGTGACTAGCCCCACGCAGCCAGGCTGCACAGAGCTAGCACAGAATGAAGCAGAACCTGAGCCAGGAGAAGCTCAGCCGGCACCACGGGGCCCGGCTGTGACAGGCATACCAAAGCAAGCCAGGGCATCCCGACCACGAGCATGGCCCATATGGTCCTGCCGCAAGGGCAGCAGTGTGGGCTGAGGAGGGGGGGAATGGGTTGTGGGTTTACACAAGCCCTGCAGAAGTCCCCTAACCAGGGGGAGTGGCTGGAGCCCACAGCTCTGCTATTAGGGCATGCACATGAGCGCTGCAGCTCGGGAAACCTGCTGCTGGGAGGCCATGGAGCCTGGCAGAAGCAGAGCTCGAGACTCCTGCACTACTCACAAACTCCCAGGCACTCCCAGGCGATGCCATCCTTTGTTCCAGCAGCTCCCCCAGCTCCAACCTGAGAACAAGCCTGGTTGAAGCCAGATGGCTCTTCTTCCATCTGCTCCCCGGTACTCGGCCATATACACATCAGGGAGCAGGGTGACTGGCTGGGCAGGGAGGAGGACAAGATGGGAAGCACTGCAAGGAAGCAAAGTTTGCTCCAGCTGGTCCTATTTGGTGAAAGCCAACCCCTTCTTACCCAGTCCCCATCCCAACCAGCTGCGGGGAGCGCCTCACCTTGGCAAAAAGCCCCCACACTGCACTGCACATGGGACAGCTCTGGAAAAGCAGCTGCTGCCATAGCAGGCTCCCCTGATTGCCAGGCTGCTGCTAACGAGCCATGCATATGCCAGGGTTGCAGAGAGAGGGGGAGAGCACTGGGCTGCCAGTGGCATGGGCTGGAACAGAGGAGCTGGTGTGGTGAAAAAGCCATGTGCTTACTGTACTGCTTGTCTCTGCAGGGGTCGCCTGTCCCAGTTCAATCCTTAGCATTTCCAGCACCAACGAGATGTAATCTGCTGCACCATGTAATAGTTATTTGATAACCGATCACCTTCCAACAGGAAGCTTCAGAGCACTTTGTATCAGGTAGGACAACTTTAACTAGCTTTGCTTTCTGCTGGAGGAATCCATATTCTGTGCTATGTGCGTTCACTGATTCTGGAGGTTTTCCACTGGGGAAAAAGGAAAATCTCAAACTGCTCCCCTCCTTGGAAATTTTTCTGCAGGGGAAACAAACAGTCCTCTATATTACATCAAGATGCAGTAGGTACAAGCAGAAACAGAGCCTGCCTGCGCTCAGTGCTACAATAATTATGTTTTAAAAAAAGTCACAGGAGGACAGAGCCTTCAAATTTGAGAAATCTTGCAGGGAATGGGGGAACTGAAGCATACAGAAGCCTCCAGGCACATGCCTGTGAGTTAGTAAGAGGATACAAAAGATTCATGTATGCTAAGATTCTGTCATAAAAAGTGAGCAATCAGTAGCATGCAGGGAAACCCGGGGGAATAGGTTTTCATCTCTGGGAGGGTGCCCAACTTTGTGTTTTCCCTGAAAAAAAGACGACACCAACATGTGCTGCAAAATGACTTGAAGTCTGTGACCATGAGGGAAGGAGTCATAGTAAGTATCAAAAAAGCAAGCCAAACTCCAGCTGGAGCCCAAAAGCTATACCTATGTAATTCTCCTCAGCGTGGTGGCAGAACGCCCTGCCGTGATCTCAGTTCCAAGCCAGGCAACTTGCTCAACTTGCCATGAAGTCTACATCACAGTTTAGCTCTAAAGTGAAAAGCTTTCTGATAGAGATCCTACAAACAAGCAGGGCATCAACCTACCCAGTGCGAAGCGCCACCATAGAGAACTCTTGGTCCGTGCCATAAAAGAAAGGAAGGTACAAATTCCTCTGACATTCCCACTGCCCTGCCAGCTTCCAGGTAAATGAGAAGGATTGCGAGAAACGCAGAAATATAGTCTGGAAAAAGCAATGTAATAACCTCCATGTTGCCTTGTCGAGACCAATACATACAAATCATCCTTGGTTGATGTTCTGGAACATGTCCAGCCAAGATCCCAGAAGTTACATGGGTAACCTCTACCAGTGCTTCCATGCTCTGTGAGATAGCAAGGGCTTTCTACTACCCAGTCTCCTCCTTTCTAGAGATACCTGTTTCTTTCTGCACATTAGCAAATGGGCACAAAAAATGGTTGTTCACACTCTTCTCTATATCATCCATTTACATGCTGGGAAACTGAGCATTTTACACACATAGTTTTCTCTCCTACATTCCTTTAAAGCAGTTCCTTAACCTCCCCTCATAGTACCTGGTTTCCAGCTCCATCCTTGCTATTTTTTATTGACACCCTCCAACAGACCAACACAGCCCTGGAACTGTGGCATTCAGCACCAGACAAGACCCCACTGCAGGACACCAGAGAGCTGCAGGAACCTCTGTGTCTTAGCAGTGACCCTGGCGTTTATATAAACCAGACCCAAAGATGTCCTTCCTGTAAAAGTGCAACATTAGTAATTTACCCTGTTTGTAAACTGCCCTCACTCTGCAATGCACCGGTTACCCCACTGCTTAGTCACACTGTGCCTTTGCAGCTATTGAATATTACTTGCCCAGTTTTAGTTTCTCCAGCATATCAAACTGCGTTCAGTTACAACCCTGTTGTCCAACAGATTTGCAGCCGTCTTCCAGCTCACTACCTCCTGCAGACTTTCTCTGGTTGGTTTCCATTTCATTATCAAAATGATTAACACAAATATTGATCAGAAGTAGACCTAGGCCAAACCTCTGCAAAAAACTCTGTTCCTTTTCAAGGATTAATTATGTCACGAATAAGGACCATGTTATATCCAGACAGCAGTAACTAGTATGAGTAGAAATCAGACCTGTGCTGGAGCCTGATCCAACCACATCCTGAATGAGTGCAAAGCAGATATCAATGTGAGGGGGAAAAAAAAAAAATCAGTTCTAAAAAATCAGAACAGAGGTTCAGCAGAGCATGACTGATAACTGGAAACTGGTCTTCAGCTCAAGCTGGGGTAGAAATCTGGGGAAATCCCAGGACTACACTTCCAGATGAAAAACTTGTTGACTGCCATTCCCTTTCTGGCCTAATGGACTGGAAGAGAGGAACAGAGAGAATCTGAAACTCTCAGCAGATTGCTTCCAGGTCTGGCGTTTCTCTTGCAGTATGTGAGGATGCCAAGCAGCAGCAGGGGATAATCAGAGTGGTTAGAAGATGTGCTTTCCTTCTGCTCTGCCATTCTATAGCACTTCATCCTGGTGAAGAAAATTGGGAATAGGAAGATTTGAGGTTGTTAAAATAAGAAAAATATAAAGTGAAATTCTGAAATGCTGAAGCTTTAAAAAATGCTTGAATACAAGTATTTGTCTAACATAAGAATAAGACACTGGGTTTATTGGAAGTTTTCTTCACAATATCTTAGTTATGAAGAAAACAAATTTTCAATTTTAGTAAGCACTGGAAATTTGGAGGAATCCTCCACAAAAGTAATTCGGGAACAGCTAGATGTGCAGCAAGCAAGTATCCCAACCTCACAGGAGGCTGAGGGAAGAGAGGGAAGGTGGGGGAAAGCAAGTACAAAAGCTCCTCCATGAAGATATTTAAAACACTGGGTTGAAATAGCACCACCACAAGAGATGAAAGGGCAGAAGGGTATTTACAGCAAGTGACACTTCCCTGCTCACTGCATTATATTTACCACTCAGTCTTCCCCTTGACATATGATGCAATCTCTGGGTCTCCTGCTGGAGTTTCGGGGTTGCAGATTGACAGACTGTTTAGGTACAAGGCCAAAACAATTACATCCAGGTAGAGACTACACAAACTCATAGTTGCACAACCCCACAGGCCTGTCCAGAGGGAACAGAGAGACAATGGCAGCACAAATGCTCCTTGAACAAAGCAGCAGGGAGATTTGGCAGATATCATGCTGGCTGGTAGCCAGAGGGTCCATGAGCCTAACAGCTCTGATCCACGCAGCACAACAGTAACCAGCTCACAGCCACAGAAGACAGGTTTACAGAGGCTTTGAGAAGCCAAATAACACATCCTTACAAACCAGGATGAGCTAAAAATAAGCTATTACCAGGCCAAAAAAAAAAAAAATCAGAAGGCAGGAAAAACACATTTAAAAATATGTACACTGATCTACTACATATAGGTACTGATATATAGCAGGGAGTCTCTGTGTACCTGTTTGACCTACCTGTGGTGTAGATCCATCTGTAGGGGTTTGAAAACTAACTTAAAGCAATTCTGCTCAATTTCAATTTTCTAAAATCATCAAGATCTCCCCTCTTTCCTTCTGGAAAAGATCAAAAAAGGCCAGTGAATTTTTAGAATAAAAAGGTAAGAGTTGCCACACACACACAAAATAAGCATAAAACAAGTAACAATTCAATGGACCCAATGTAGTCAATGAATCACACAGAATCACAGAATCACAGAATTTTCTAGGTTGGAAGAGACCTCAAGGTCATCGAGTCCAACCTCCAACCTAACGCTAACAGCCCTCCACTAAACCATATCCCTAAGCTCTACATCTAAACGTCTTTTGAAGACTTCCAGGGATGGTGACTCCACCACTTCCCTGGGCAGCCTGTTCCAGTGCCTCACAACCCTTTCAGTGAAGAAGTTCTTCCTAACATCTAGCCTAAAACTCCCCTGGCTCAACTTAAGCCCATTCCCCCTCGTCCTGTCACCAGGCACGTGGGAGAACAGGCCAACCCCCACCTCACTACAGCCTCCTTTAAGGTATCTGTAGAGAGCAATAAGGTCGCCCCTGAGCCTCCTCTTCTCCAGGCTGAACAAGCCCAGCTCCCTCAGCCGCTCCTCGTAGGACTTGTTCTCCAGGCCCCTCACCAGCTTCGTCGCCCTTCTCTGCACCCGCTCAAGCACCTCGATGTCCTTCTTGTAGCGAGGGGCCCAAAACTGAACACAGTACTCGAGGTGCGGCCTCACCAGAGCTGAGTACAGGGGGACGATCACCTCCCTAGCCCTGCTGGTCACGCTGTTCCTGATACAAGCCAGGATGCCGTTGGCCTTCTTGGCCACCTGAGCACACTGCTGGCTCATATTCAGCCGACTATCCACCATCACTCCCAGGTCCTTCTCTGCCTGGCAGCTCTCCAACCATTCCTCTCCCAGCCTGTAGCTCTGCTTGGGGTTATTGCGCCCCAGGTGCAGGACCCGGCACTTGGCCTTGTTGAACTTCATGCAGTTGACCTCAGCCCATCGGTGCAGCCTATCCAGATCCTCCTGCAGAGCTTTCCTACCCTCAAGTAGATCGACACACGCACCTAACTTGGTGTCATCTGCGAACTTACTGAGGGTGCACTCGATGCCCTCGTCCAGATCATCGATGAAGATATTAAAGAGGACCGGCCCCAGCACCGAGCCCTGGGGAACGCCACTAGTGACTGGCCTCCAACTGGACTTGGCTCCATTCACCACGACTCTTTGGGCCCGGCTATCCAGCCAGTTTCTAACCCAACGAAGCGTGCGCCAGTCCAAGCCAAGAGCAGCCAGTTTCTTGAGGAGAATGCTGTGGGAGACGGTGTCAAAAGCCTTGCTGAAGTCAAGGTAGACCACATCCACAGCCTTTCCCTCATCCACCCAGTGCGTCACTCTGTCATAGAAGGAGATCAGGTTCGTCAGGCATGACCTGCCTTTCATAAAGCCATGCTGACTGGGCCTGATCGCCTGCTTCCCCTGCAAGTGCTGCGTGATGACTCTCAGGAGGATCTGCTCCATGAGCTTTCCTGGCACTGAGGTCAAACTAATGGATTAGTTTGGTCTGAGATCCCTCTCCAGATTTCTCTTCTGAAGTACTATGACAAAACATATTCTTAGAGAACCAGGCATGAACACCACCTGGTAAGACCACCTTTGTCTCACAGAACTTGCTCAATACAAAGGAAGCCAGGAGAATGCAGACCAAAGGAGAGCAATATGGAAATACTGAAGCATTGCAAGCTTTGATTCCCTATCCAGACCTCCAAAACAACACAGAAGAAATGTGCTTCTTGCTGGAGACTATGTCAAAACACTGCTCTGATATCACTGCTGCTCACAGAGCCCATGAACAGACAATAGCACCAAAACCTACCCATTCTTTGCTCCAACCAGGACTGCTGCACGCTGCTACATGGCAGTTCTAGACACTCCAGACCCATCCTAAACAAAGCCATCCCACAGCACCACTCTCCCTTCTGTCGGGAACTCTCCTGTAGTGAGGAACTCCTTTTTCCCGCTGTCTTGCATATTCCCTGTGACACAGTCCTGTAAGGTCTTGGGGATGTGCCTTGCTCGCCATATTCAGTTTCCCTGTATGACTCCAGCTGTCTCCCTCTGGAGCCTAACATAGCCCGTTTTGGCCCCGGGAGCAAAGCCCAGCATGCAGCCAAAGGCCACACCTTCAGCCCAGCATCACTCAGCAGAACCCAGCCACAGACAGCAGCCAGGGCACTGCACTGGGGTCTGCTGAGGTTATGCAGGAGCTGAGGCACACCAGGTCCCCATCCCCTGCCAGAGGCTGCATGCATCTCTGCCCTGCTTCCCCAGGCAGGACAGGAGCTCTCCCTCGATCCCTTCACCTCCGCCCTCTGCACCCTGATACGTAGGACACGCCACCCCTGCACAATCCACCTGCAGCAGCCAGGTGGGCACCTCTCGTCCCTGCTGCCTCTCCCGGGCTCGCCTCTGTGTGCAGCCAGGCAAGCCCGCTGCAGGGTGAGGCAGGTCATGTAGAACCCGGGGCGGGGGCCGAAACGCGTCTCCCCAAGATGACTTCAGCTGCATTCCAGCGAGCCTGGCAACCTCCCGCACACACAAATAAAAGGAAATGAGAAACTCGGCAACAAAGAAACTGGCAGGGAAGCCACAGAGGCACACAGGAACGGGAAACGAGATTAAACACAGGCTCAAGAGCCCCGGCGTGCTGAGCCTTCCTCTCTAAAGCCTCCCTTTAACTTTGATGGGGGGGCACAGGAGTCTTCTTTTCACTTGAAAGGGCAAGAGGAGGGGCTGGATAAAAGGGATCCAGCATTATCCGGAATTGAGAGCACAAGAACGTGATACAAAGCTTAAAAAAAAAAAAAAAAAAAAAAAAAAAAAAGTTAAGTGCAGGCACCCAGCTACCCTGCATGCCTTCCTTGGTGGAAATCAGAAGCTGAGGTCTGAATCTGGGCAGAGAAGAGATCAAAGTGGAGACATTACAGGAAGAAGTTTAATAAAGCTTAATGCAAAGTAGTTTGGTGAACCCTCTTCCCACTTTTTTTTTTTTCCTATTTAACTATAGGAAAATGGTCATTTGAAGTCTTGAAATTTATGATGGGAGACATTAATCTAAATTGGTACACATATACTAGCCAAGAGTCCATCCCAATATATTAGGCCACATAACTGTGTTTATAGGCGTTAGGATAATTCATAAACATGCTTAGACTTCTGGCTGGCAGTGGAACTATTTAAATAAATTTGTTGCAATACTGAGATGGATTTCATTTGTAGTATATTCTCCAGCATCTGTAACACACCTTAAAGAAGCCTTTGTTAAGCCCAAGTCAGAGCCCTGTGCTCTGTGGTTTCCCATACGGAACATACATGTTGTGGAGCTGTCTGACCATGGATGTGACACACCTACCTTGTCCTTCACGCATCGTTTAATCCTCAGACACTGAAGTGGGGAAGAAGACAACCCTTTCCATCAGAAGGATGGACAGTTTTGGAAACTAAGGGGGAAACATGCAGAAAAGCCCCACAATCCTCTCTCTCCAGATGAGAGAGGACAAATTCTCCATGTAGAGTCATGTCAGTACAAGACAATGGGCAAGGAATTTGTAGCAGGCCTGAGAACAGCCCCAAACAGCTGTTCCTCCAAAGCTAAGTCTGATTCCTTGGAAGAGATCCTTTCCTCTTCTACAACACCCTTGGATGTCAACAGGATTATTGGTAAAGAAAAAAGTTTACCCCTTCCAGACACACACTTAGCACACACTTGGATCTTTCCCCATGTTCTTTAAACAAGCACAGCAGGTAGCAACAAAAAGTCAAGGGGAGCCATGGGACTCAGCAGCCCTGTCTCAGTTCTGAATGCTCTGGCGGTACAAACTCGGCACACGCCTGTGTAGCATAACTCCGGAGTTACCTTGCACAGCCTGCTCCCAAGCAGACACCATCCTGGGATCACTACCTGGGAGCACTATCCCACAGATCAGTTCAAAAGTAGTCTAGCATTCCAGATGCCTGACTGAGCATCTCTGTATCACCGACCACCTCAGCAGGCAGACTGGCATCATTTACATAGAACAGCAGTGAAGGGAACTAGGACTGGGACAGTAGGCTCTGCCAGGACTTCAATGCAGCAGATCTACCGTATGTCTCCTCCACTGCCTGCCTCTGAGGGTCACAACTAGTGCATAAAGGGGGGGCACAGCCTATTGGGGTAAAAACAAAAACAAAACAACAACAAAAAAAAGCAAGAAAAAAAAAAACATATTCGGGGCATACTTGCCCAGTGATAGAGAGCACTGTGGTGACAGCAAAGTTTAAAGTACCTGGTCATTTTGCAGAAAGGAACAGGAGAGGGTGACTTGGTCAGATGTCCGTACGCCCTGCTTCAAGAGGTAGATAACAGGTCTCTGTTCACACTCCATATTGATGATTGGTTCATATGGCATGTAAGAGGTAACACTCTATTCAAGGTGTTTGAGGTTTACACCCAAGCTTCTTTTGCTGAAAGGAAGGGAAAAAAAAAAAAAAAAAAAAAAAAAAAAAAAAAAAAAAAAAAAAAAAGAGGAGCAGAGTTTTCTACTCATTTCTAGTTCTCTGGGGAACAATGTTCAACATCCATTGACAAACTTTCCCTTACAAGTTCACTCACAAAAGATGTGCTTTATGACATGTCAAAGTCAAAGGGCTGGATTCCTGGCTCTATAAACACAATGGATCCCAAGGGACTTCTACAGCGAATCCATGGACAGGGAAGATAGTTGTAAAGTTCAAACACTGGGACAGTATTTTCAAGAAGTGATTATTGTACAGCTGGGACACTTCTTTCCATTTCTGCCACTGCATCTTGGTGAGCCTCTGACCCATTCTGGACTTGAAATTCCCTATCTGCAGAACTAGAAAATGGTGCTTTAGGCCTGGGTCCTGACCCTGTTCTGCCCATATCCCATGGGAACTTTCACCCACCATCGTCCACCAGGACCAGGTGCAGGGCTGAGTCCACCTTCATTGTCCCACCTCCGTATTGCTTACCTAGGTTCATCAAAGGGGTGGGAGCATAGGGCAGAAAAGTAAAGGAGCTGGGCCTTACCTCCAGAGTTTCTACAGGAATCTGGGGCAGAGCTCCAAAATACTCAGCTTTCCTTTCTGTGAAACACCTCCCGTTGCTGAGGGGGTAGCTCTTCTGCTCCCACCTGTCCAATCCCCATAGCATGCAGTAGCTTGGTGGGGTGAGGGCTGGGACCACCTTGTTTGTGGCAGCTCCTGGCCCACTAAACATCTTATTTAATCTGCAAAAATACCAAATGAGCTCCCTGTTCTGGAAAAATGAGACTATTGGAGCTGCCCTGGCAAGGCTGTGTGGCAGTATCACATCTCTGTCCTCACAGATGTGGGCTGCAAGCTGACTCTGCTTAGAGAGAACATTAACTACACCTCTTTATTATTGAGAAGAAATTTATTGGAGACATCCCTCCCTCTCTCCAGCTTCTCCTTTACCTTCGCAGAAAAGTAAACATTTAATTTTTTTTGTTGTTAATAGATTTAATGTTCATTTGTCGGTAGCCTAGGGGCAGGAACGCGTGACATTTCAAATAATTGTTGTTTCGGGGGTATCCTCTGGAGGAAAATGCTGCAAAAGTGTGGAGAAGATTTAAGTAAATTACTGTGTCAGCTTCTATTTATTCCTTACATGATTGCCAGAGGCAGGGCTGCGAGATAACCATTAGAGGCCCAGCCATAAAACAGGGAAGCAGAATTTCAAAAAGCCGGAGTGCCATTACTGGAAAGTTAGTGTGTAACATGTTAAATTATCCCCAAAGTAGGGGGAGGTGAGGGGGGGGGCACGTGTCTAACAGTGAGAAAAAAGGAGAAAAAAAAAAGGAAACAGAGGGACTGAGTGAAAGGGATTGCTCCATGGGGAAGGTATGAAAGATTAGATAGACAGACAGACAGACAGAAAGAAGAACAGATGAAGACTAGGGCAGTCCTTGAGCACAGTTCAGAATCTTTGGAGCAGGGTGTTCAGCTCAGGAGTCTCGTCTGAGGGTGTTCACATGGCTGAACCCAGGAAGAGGAACAGCTGGGCACCACATCTGAGACACTTCAAAGCTGTGTGATGACTCAACTGAAGTGGAATGAAGCCACTCCTTTTCCTATAAGCCAGAAAAAGTCATAGACCAGGCAAATCCAGCTACGTCTATGTAAACAGCAAGCAGTTTGGGCCTCGTTCCTTATGGCTCTGTTGCCCTGACATCTCTGGGACACAGCCAAAGCCTCTACAGAGAGTCCAATTTTCTGCCCATTGAGGCTTCTTGGCTGTCTTCTTTACTTTTCACTTTTGGCCACTTTTTGCCTCCAAAAGGTACTTGTAAGACAAACCATCATCCCAGTAATGGGGTGTGCCCAGTTCAGTCTGGTGCTAGGCACAGTTCCCATCCAAGCACGACAGCTCAGCTTTGACCTCATATACAGGTACTTG
The DNA here is from genome assembly GCF_009819795.1 of Aythya fuligula. Lineage (NCBI taxonomy): Eukaryota > Metazoa > Chordata > Aves > Anseriformes > Anatidae > Aythya > Aythya fuligula. The sequence continues at coordinate 17,859,418 of NC_045565.1, read as the reverse complement.
CTCTATCAGGCAAGGGATTTGCACCAAGAAGCAGCAGCAGTGGCAGGAAGAGTTGTAAAAAATACTGCACCTTCAGAAAACTATCCCCAGAACCATACATCTCCTGGGAGCTGTTTTCTCCCTGCCTGTTTTTTCTACAAGGGTGTAGGGCAGGGAGGAGAAAAGCTAGACAGCAAGATGCTGAATCAGCCCACAGCACAGGCCAGCATGAAGGAGGCATGTCAGGACCCAGGATACATTTCCTTATTCTCACCTGTCCCACCTTGGCCTTTGTTTGCCTGGCTAATGTGTTAGATTCTTTGGGGTTTGCTACACTGTGTGTGGAAGCAAGAGACTTGTGGGATGGCAGGTCCCCACCCAACACAATCAGCTTCATGCTTTCCCTCATCGGATGTTTCCCAGCTGTGGGACAATGGATCACCCAAAGGAGTAGTGAGCAGCACATGGAGATGCAGCTCTGCTCAAGACTTTGCTGCAAGATGCTGTTCAGCCTGAAAGTGAAACAAGTCTGAAAAACAAAAAAGAAAGAAGACTTCCAGGCAGGAACGGGAAATGCTCAGGTTTTGACACTGAAACTGACAGAGAGGGACAAGAACATTAGCTACTGGGGGCAGGAGGAGAACCCATGGAGCAGCAGGCAGGTTGCATGCGCCACGTGCAGGACTTTTGTTGAAGTGTCCAAGCCAGCAGCATGGCCCCAGGGCCCTTTACTGTAATCGGGCCTGGAGCTGCCAGTGCTCTCGGGGCTCAGCCATCCCTTGGCTCCTACCACTCCTTGTCAGATCCATTTGTGCTGCTCTGCCCAGTCCCCACCTGTCCTGCACCAGCCTCCCCATGGCTTCCCTCCGCTCCTGTTCATTACTCATTACAACAGACTCATTGCCCAGAAGCTACTTGGTTCTCCTTTTCTTTCACTGTAATTTATTTACATCATGAAAAACAATTAAGTTCCAAAAAGTCTTATTTATCCCAGAGATCTGGTTTTATCTTCCCTAGCATCACTCTCCATTTCCTTCTGCTCTTGCTTCATTTTTTTTCTCATTCTTTTGCCCATGGCAAGTGCAGCTGTGTGTGAGCCATGGGGCTAACGAACTCGGGACCAGGGCCCTATAGCCCCGGTCTCTCCAAGCCAACGGCTCTGCTCTCACTTCTCACCCAAGAGGACGGGAGTCCAAGCACATGCTCAACAATAAATAACCAGGGAGAATTTTTTTTTTTTAATTTTAACGACTCACAAGGAAGACTTGCTGGTTAAATCATTGCTAACTCTCAACCTCCTCAATATTTCTTTGCTAATAGACTTCAGGTTTAATTGAAGGATCTTCTCTGGACTCTGTCTAAGGCACCATTTTCTCTTTAACCCCACCGCTCACAGCCTCACAAAAGCCAATCCATTAAGGGTCTTCATTAGTTTGAGCACCAGCCAACCACCCAAGCGGCAAAGGTCAAACACAGTCACCTGTCACAACATGGCAGTAAAACTACTAATTGTATGGGAACAAATGAGATAAAAAGATGGTACTATTATGCTATTTGATTTATTTTGTTTCCAAAGAGTCATTTAAGTCTAATTTACTTTGCAAGCTATAGAGTGGGCCTGTGTGGCTACATATACCAGTGTGAGCAAATGTGGGTGTGTGCACGTGCACTAGTGTGTACCTCTCTCCGTCACATGTGCATATACACACGCACACACATACAGGGGTCTGAAATGCAAGTCTGGGGAACCATAAAGTCATGGCACCATAAAGACTTTCATTTAGCTCTTCATGCAGGCAGAACCCCACATCACACTGAGGTGACTCTGCTGTAGCGGCACAGCCACATCAACCCTACTGCTGCCAGCTCCCTCGGCCATGCGCCTTTCCTCAGCATCCCTGATGCCAGGGCAAAGGCTGGGGCAGCCAGTGCAGGGTCCCATTTTGGAAGGGCGTCTGCTTTGGAAACCTTTCTGTTTCCCTTTTTGTGCTCAGAAGGAGAAAATGGCCCACATGCCCTCTGGTGGACAAATGCCATTTTGCAGCTCTAGGATCCAAATGGAAAGCTGGAAGTGGCCATATTTGTAGGCACAAAAAGAAGTCATCTCCCCGAGAGGCTTTTAAAAGCTTGCTTGCTTTCCAGCTTGTGCTGGCAATCATGTTCTCAGCACGCCTATGACTGCCAACTGAAAAATAGAAAAAAAACAAAACCCCTAAAATTTCTGAGGCACAAAAAATACAGTCCAGCCTCACTCCTACATTGTAGGTGCCAAATGGCCATCTTCACCAACAGCTTCCATTATCACATGGGGGTATCATTTTTCCTAGAAGTCATAAGAGGTACTTATTGTGAAATAAAGATCTTCTTGGTCAAATACAGAACCTAATCTCAGGCCGCGTAGTAACCCTTCAGCACATCCGACATGATCAGGACAAAAATTTCCATGGCCTTCAAACAATTCTGAGTGCTGATTGCAACCCTGATATTGAACATAGATCACTAGAAATTCTATGAGTAGAGTGGAAACGTTCATTCCAGAGAACAAATCTCTCATGCATTAGGATCAACTCTTTCAGTGCAATGGAGGGAAGCAAACATGGGACCACAAGCTCTTGCAATATACAAATGCATGGAGACGTAACCAGCCTGTAGCAATGACAGACCTTCCTCCTGCACATCCAACAGTGTGGTATGATACATGGCCAGACTTCACAAACAGAGTTGTTGGGAAAATGGGAATATTTCCACGAAGGTGGCAATGTCATTTATGCTTTTCTTTAAAGTTTTTCAACCATCTCTGTTCATCAAGGATGCATGCAGATCACCAGAATCAATACTTCTTACTACATCTCATAGGCAATACACACAGTGAAAGAGGAAAAATATTCACTAGAAACATTTCAGAGCATTATGAACGCTATTTTTAAAAGTCTATTTGCACAGGCAAGCACTTAACTTACTATAAACCCAACTGAACGGAGGCAAAGAAAACTAACACAGGGAATAAAGAGTGGACAGATGGTTTCTGTGTGAACATAGCTGAGGAAAGAACCGGGGGAAGATGAAGGCAGGTAGTTGCACTGTCACTTCCAGTGCTCACATCTGCAAGGACCACACAGTTGAAAATACAGCTAGGATACTGGTGAGATCTGGCTGTAGGAGGATGCCAGTTCCCCTTTTCAAGAAGTCAGAACATTTCTGCACGCTTCTGGCTCCCTCGGCAGTGTTGGCCCGGTATGGCCCAGCCTTTCAGACATGGCTGCTTCTCAGGGAAGAGCCAGGGTCACGCCTGTCAGCCTCTATCAAACGTATGCTTGTGTTCACTCCAGCAAGCAGATTAGGGAGACTTAACTTGTTCTTGGCATTATGGGAGACCACATGGGCATCTGTGAAACATGAAAAGCAATATATGCCACCCCCCTCCTGCTCTGGCGCTCTGAAGGTGCAGAGATCTTCTTGGCTCATGTTGTCCATTCCTGCTGAAAACAGGGAGAAGCCTGATTGCAGCTTCCTGTGCCAATGGTGAGCATTCAGACTAGCCAAAACTGCCATTAGCGACCTGGGTCACATCAGCTGTGCTTCTGCTCCCTTTATTCTTCACTTTCTTTTCTCAGCTTGTCCCTGACCCCGTTCTCCTCACCTCCCCACTTTCACTTTGTTCCCATCTCACTTCCCACCATACTACGCTGGTATCTTCAGCAGTCATCACCGTGTCACAGAGGATCCCACCAGTCCAAACTCATTAGGGCTAACTCATGGTAGCCCTTAGCTAACAAAGGGCTCATGAGAAAAACATATTCCCTCAGCCTGTATTTAGACAAAGACATTTCCTATCATGGGTGAGAAACAGACTCCCCCAAGCTTGTGACGCATCATCACAGCTACCAGCAGGACCCCACAGCAGAGCTGATTTCTGGGAAAAAGGGAAAATTAGAAGTTTTTCACTGGCGGTGAGTCATTTGCGCTATGTGAATGTATCCAACCAGCTCTAAAAGGGCTCCAGAACTGGAAGAGAAGGGGAGATGGATGAAAAGAGCATTAAAACATTTTCCCTTTTTTTTTTTTTTTTTTTGTCATTCAAAGGTTAAATTTCAATTCACCTTTTTCTTCACAAATTTTCTTCTATCAAAATTAGAAAAATAACAAACCATGCAGGGCTTTCTGAGACTTCTTTTCCCCATTCCCCAGATAGTCCCCTAATAGGAGAGGGTAAGCAGCATTTCACAGCTCCAGTGGAGTCCAAATTAGTTTTTCTGGCAACCAAACGCAGTGTCTCCTCCACTGTGCACGCGTGCGCACACACACACACACACATCGCTGCCTACAGCATTAACAGATCCTGCCTGAAGTGCAAAGCCAAGGAACCAAAAGGATGCAATGCCAGAATTAAAACTGCCTTGTAGTGTTAAAGCCCCCAGACAAACATTGCATTCTCGTATAAGATTCAATTATGCAACCATATTTCCAAGGAAGTGTGTCTTTAATCTAGGGCTTAGGATGGTGTTCCCTTAACAAGAGGCTCTGCCCTTGTTTTATTTTCTCTTTGTTCACTGTTAGGTGCTATGTACTATGCTCACTGCTGAGACCTTATTCTGAAGACAGACCTGTAGCTTTCTTTCTCCTGTGCTTTTTTTTCTGGTGTTCATCACAGGAATGGCTAACTGCTTTTCTCAGTTGAACCCATTTATCTTCCAAAAATGGGACTTGTTATTTCCATTGTAGAGACAAGAAACTCAGGCACACAGGAATGAAGGTCCAAAGGAATCTCATTCATTTTGGAGCCCCCTTATATTTTCAGCGTACATAGCCCAGCCTGCGCAAGCACCACTGTTCCCGTTACACTCAGCAGTGACCTCTCTGAATTGGAGCTGTATCTTAGGATGAAGCAAGGGAAAACATGACCCTAAAAATTAGTGAATTATTACCGGGGCAAAGTAAATTCCAACATCTCTTTGGAACTCTCCTTTGAATAACGATGAGATGAGCATTTCTTCTCCAACAGGACCCTGACTCATTGCAGATTCTGTAAGTAAAGAGGCAGAGGTCCTACAGACAAACATCTTTCTCCCTGCTCCACTCCTATGCACATCCAGATTGAGCAGTGAAAAAGACAGCAAGCCTATTTAAAATGTTTGTAATCAAAGACTTGTCTATAAGAAATTCAGAGAGAGAGGCCTGGCAGAAGTTAACAGATCTTCACCATAATGCTGACTGCAATGTGAAAAAAAAAAATTCTCTCTTAATACTGTTGTGACTATCTTTATTCTGTGGATGATGAGAAAGAAGACATTCTTAGCCCGCTAAAATTTATTCCAAAATGTACGAAAACTGCATACTGCCCCCCACACACACAAAAATAATATTCCAAACTGAAAGAAAAAAGACCAGGCACCACACTGTCAAGAATAATTGGCTGTGCAAACACAATTTAGGAGGCAGCAGATTTGCAGAACAGTATCTTGGAGTGATGATGAATCACATCCATGAGTCAAGTGTGTCAAGCTTTTCAGGAAAAAAAGCATTTAAGACACCAGGATTATGAATAGCGGTGTCCTTTGCAAAACTCATGAATTACTCTTCCCACTGTAACCTGTCCTAGAAAGGCCTTCTTTGGTGGGCTGCTTTCCATCTGGGGCAATTTAGGCAACATGCACATTTACTTAGGCCTTTGAGTCCTGAGGAGTGGCAAACAAATGATCAGACATCTGTAAAGATGAGATGGGAGGGGAGACCAAAAGAACTGGAACTGTGTAGTTGAAGAAGAGACCGAGGAGAGAGATGGCAGCAGTTTGCTAATAGGTGGGAGCAGGAAGGAATGTTTTTTTTTTCATGTCACTGACAGATACATGAAAGATGTCATGGGCTTAGACTGCAACAACAACAACAGATTTACTTTGGACATTAGGAAGAATGCTGGAGGAGTAAGTACTGCCATGGATTTGCCAGGAGAGAGAAGGGTGACTTCACTGGAGGTTTCTAAGGACAGATTAGGCAAACATCTGTCCGAATTGCTTAGGAAACAGGGAACATTTCATGGGAGCAGAGGTACAGGCTGATGTTCTCCTGAATAAAGCCCAGTCCTCATTAATTTCCAACACTGTGATCCGGAGTGGGGGGGATGCTTGTTCTGCTCAGAGAAACCAGTAACACGACGTTCTTGAATAGGACATTTCCCTCAACGATATAAGTGAGTGAATAAATGCACAGCGCCAACCGAGCAAACACAAGCTCTGAGGCGGCGTGGTCAGCGTTTGGCAAAAAAAAAAAAAAAAAAAAAAAAAAAAAAAAGGAACAGGGGTTGACAAGGGCCCCTCCAGCCCGCTCTAAGAGCTCCAAGAAGCTCCTTCAGCACCAAGGAGAGCGGCCGCCGCCAGCCTTCAGCCTCCAGGCCCGGGATCCTGCCCATCACCGTATCACCAGCAGGGCCTGCATCTCGGCTGGCCTGCCTCACTCACCTCTGCTGAAATCTCTTCCAAGGAAGCACTTAAATCCAACGAGCAGAACTCTAAGCCACAGGTTAAGCTTTAGCACACCTTGCTACCTCAGGAAGAAAACAGGTAGCTCCACACTGCTGAGAGGGAATGCCCTAACATGCTTCGATCCCACTGAAATGGCAGCAGGTCATTAGCCAAGCTAGTTAAGCAGCTCACCGGTTTGCTGGCCATCCTGCCAGCCAGAAAACCAGCTTGTTCCTTGGGCAGTCAGATGATTACGTTTTACGTTTTCAAATCACCCCTAACAAGCAGGAACTAACTAATGCCCGTAACACCCCAAAGAGCTCTGAATGCTTACTTCCCTCTCGCAGCTAAGGAAACTGAGGCAGAGAGCTTCGCCCCAGGCTACAAAACCCAGTCAGAGCAAAGGAAGAGCTACAGGAAACTCCTGATTCCCAGCCCTGTGTTCACCCCAGTCCCCAGGAAACACATGAAGGATGCCTCTACCATAAGATGAAGCTACCAGCAACCACCAAATCATCAACTAAACCATCAGTCAGCCTAATAATTAGCCAATTCATTAGCAACCACCCAAAGCAGATTCATTCACTCAGGGCTCCATCTAACCCTGTACTAGCAGAAAAGCCGGATGGAGGAACCTAAACAAAGAACAAAACAGCAGAGCTTTACCACGGGCCAGGCCCTGGCCAACACACAAGTCAGGAGGAGCGGCCGGCTCTGGTGCCTGGCACTGCGGCTGAGTTTCTCAGAGGCTGATGCACACAGACCCATGTTTTCAGGTCCTGGAGCAGGAGAGGATCCTCTGGCCAGAGAAGGGGACGACATGAAAGCCAGCCTGGAACCTGAGTCCCAGCACCCTTTGCAGTGGCCAGGGGCAATGCACAGCCTCCTCTGGGCACAGGGAGCAAAGTTTCACCTGCGCTTCTGCAAACTGCTCCTGAGTGGTACACTTCCAGTGTACAGCTTGTAAAAAAGGAACCTGTCTTTATCACACAGGGCTTGGTGTATGAGCTGCCTTCCTTTTCAAGCCCTTCCTATTAGATCCATTTTCCCACCTCGAAATTAGTAGAGAGAGGGTCCCCACTGCACCAGCAGGGACACAGAAATACCGACAGCAGGCAGGGGACCTCCCAGCAGAAAACGGGGTGAAGCAGGAAAGGCTGGGCACTGCCATTCAGGGTGCCTGGCACCAAGGGCCCAGCATTACTCACCCAAGCACTCTGGAGGCAGAGAGCAGCTACAGTGAAAAATCACAAGATCTTTACGCATGGGAAAGGTTTTCTTTGCGGGTAAAGCTCTCCAAGTGAAGCACCTAGAGATATTTTCTGGAGAACAAGGACTGTTATTGTTGTTGTTGTTACCTAATGCAATTATTATATGTGGGTTCACAGGGGGAAAAAATAGTTATATCTTTAGGACCACTCTATTAGCTAGCCAAGAGCTCTCAAATATCCAACTAAAGATTTTTGGTTAATATGGTTAACTAAAAATCTGTTTAGCATGGAATAAAAAGAAAAAAAAATAAAAAGCAGTTACATTTATATTTAAAGCTACTTTAGGCATTTAGCCCATGCAATCAAAGAATGAAAGATTAATTTGTAGGAAGCACCAGAAACAGAGAAGTTTTGAATCCTGGAAAAAATGTGTATGGAAAAAAAATGGTTATCTTTATGTAAATTTTTCTTCAATATTTGAGGGATTTCGGTACAAATTCCCTCTATGGAAAAATAAAATAAAATAAAAAAAATCACTTGATGTCCTGAAAAACCAAGGCCACACCAGCAGTAGCCTTTCAGGACAGAGCAGAGAGTATGACGTTGTACATATTTGTCTCCCTCGTACTGAAAATCAGAGTGACATTTTCCAAGAGCTTGTTGCAAAAAGATACTTCCTGCACAGATTAACATAAACAATTATTTTCCTCCTTCCAAAACAAAATATTTTCTTTAAGCATGTTGATCAGCCTTGAAGATGCAAGCTGAGGCTCCTACAAGATGATGCAACTGTGCCCTAACTGCTTGCAGTCCCTAGCTGAGCTCTGCAGCCCACTTTTAGCCTCTGCCTTGCAGAGTGGTGGTGTAAAGGTGGGGGGCACTGGTTCCTGCTGCCTGGGGCAGGCTGCAAGTGGGGCTCCCGAGAGGCTCCGTGGGCTCAGCTGAAGGGAGATAACTCCTCACACTGAGATGCACTTGCAACAGTGACACCAAGTATTTGCTTTAGGCTTACCCCTCATGCTAATGCCATTAAAATGGTGTGGCTCAGCAGTTCCCAAAGGGATTATCACGAGCCTCCATTTGAGGAGCTCCTCATCTGACTGGCCTCTGAGCTGCAACTTGATCTGCAGAATAGGTGTCAGGCTCGCCAAGTGCCAAGCGGGGTCACCCCTGCTCTCAAACCACTTGTCCTTATGGAAAATCCTCAGCCTCTGTTGCAGAAGACGGTGAAAAAATACTGATACGGATTCCCTTCCCTCTCCAGTCCCACGGGAAGCCCAGCAGAGCCCCTGCATCCCCAAGGCCCACGCAGCCGCTTGTCCACAGTGCACGAGGAGCAGGCTTGTAGGGAGGCCAAGAAGCATGAAGTGGCCTCCTGCAGCAGAAAAACCTGTGTGAGGATATGTGAAAAATAACCCTGACTTGCTAATCCTAGCTGTGAGCAAACAATTAGCAGGAAGCAGAGGCAAACAGGAAAGCTGATTTAATTATGTGACACTGATACAGCCAGTGAACTGAGGGGAGGGAAGGGGGGAGGTGGGGGGGGCTGGGGATGTGGGGTCAAAACAGTTTGTAAAAATCTGTTTCACAAAAGCTGTTGTTCCCCTCGGGGCAGAGAGAGATTACCGTGGCTCAGTGTCTATCAAACACGGGAAGAGAATAGGGCCAGGGGCAATGAGACAGCTTCCGAGTATGAAGGGCCCTTCTTCTTCTCCGCAGCAACCAGCAGCCTGCCAAAGAATTCCTGTAAGCTCTCGGCGGCTTTGTGTGCCTGCCCGGGCTGTGGGGAGCACTGCAGCAGGCCTGCCTATTGTCGGCAGGGCTCAAAGGGAGCAGGGCAGAGAAAAGGGGAGCTGGGGGGAGGAAGAGGGCTTAAGGGGGCTTGTTGTTATCAAAGCCGCAGAGGTTATTGTGCCGGAGCAGAACCACGCTGCTTCTGAGCCCCTTCAGTGTGGCTGTTAATGGAGGCGCTGCGGGCAGGCCGAGGGTGGGATGTGCTCCCCGTCAGCTCGCCGGGCTCTCCCTCTGCCCGCACCGTGCCCGCTCGCTGCCTCCAGCTTGGGGTGGGTGTGAGCAGGGCCGGCAGGCGGCCCTGCACCCCGCAGCCCCCTACCCACCGGCACCCAGCTGCCCGCTGGCTCCCAGCGACGCACCTGCCATGGGCACGGCCAGACGTACGCACAGCACCAGCCCTGCCACGGGCACCTCCCGGCCACCCATGGGTTCGGAGAGAAACACGCACACATCCGGATCTGCAGAGACATCTCATTGCTGAAGGCATCCACAGCTGGACGTACGGACACACCTGGGGACTCACACATGTCCCCCCAACACCTGCGTGCAAGCCCTTCTTGCAAACGCCCGTATAAACACCAGAGTTGGGCAAAGCCGTGCATGGCAGCACAGCAGCGTGCCTTCCTGGGCTTGCGCCATGCCACGCATCCACTTTCCTCACCTTAGCCCTGCATTTGCCTTGGGAAAGCCTCAGGTCGCTGCCTCACAGACCACGAGCTCACGGTAGAGCTAGCAGAAGGGATGCTAAGCCATGGTGCTTTCACAGCTTCATCTGCGCCAGAGGACAGAAGAAGCTGAAGGCCTTGGGAAGTGAGAGCCTCAGGAAAGGACTGGTGAGCAGAGGACAGCTGGCAGCTCTGTAAATGCTGTTGCAGTGCGTTGTGCACTAAGAGCTTCCCCAAAGGCTGCTCCAAACACCCTCCAAAGACCCCGGCAGAATGGACGAAGGGCCTGGTGCTGAAACTGGGACACGTCTTCAGGGCTGAGAGAACCAGGGTGAGCAGCAGCAGGAGCCGGGTGCCAGCTCAAACCCTGGCCTGACTCAGATGGGAACAACTGGGCATTGGCAGGAGGTGTTCCCAAAGCCCAGCACGAGTCCCACAGGCTCCGTGTGGGATCCATCCAGCCTCCTGCTGTAGGAACCAAGCCACCACACTTAAAATCACAAAAGAAACTTGTCATGGGGATCGGAGCCTCCACCTACTTTATTCCATACAGCCTTGCCCAGGGGACATACCAGCTGAAGCCAAGGCCTTCACAGAGGTGGGAAATCCCAGGAGCCTGGCCACTTCTCATGGTAAGTTTGGCTGTAGAAGGAAATATCTCTGAAAGAGCTCAGCAAAGCCTCCATTCTTCTGGACCAGGAAATTTTCTTTCCTCTCACGTCACCCACCTTGCTCCACAGCGGCCAAACCCACATCTGCCCACGGGTCTGGTGGAAACAGCCTTCAGCTGCCAGCAGGAAGCCGGCACCTCACCCAGCACCCAGACCTTCTCCTGTCCCAGGGTGCCCCCATCTGTGCTCCTGCAGAGACGTTGACGCACCGCCTCGCCCTGCCCGGCCTCTCACAAACACCCAGGTGCACACACGCGAGGTGAGGCCAACGCAGCCGCTCGTGGCTCCTTCTCCCAGCCCGGGCCTCATCCCTCCTCCTCCCGCAGCCACCCCAGGCCAGGCTGGGCAGGGAGAGGAGCAGGGGAGGAGGAAGGGGTACCCCGAGACGGGGAGCAGCAGCGTCCCCCAGCCCTGGCAGGAAAATAGGGGGGCCGAGGCGGCGGGGGAGGGGACGGAGGCGAGGCAGGGAGGGCTTCTCATTGTGAGGGAAATTTTATTTTTAACAGATGCTAAGGCAGATGGCACAGAATTAACAGAAAATGGGAGAGGAAAAAAGAGGAAGAACATTACTGGCTCCAGAGAGAGTGGACATTAAAAAAATAAAGAATAAGGGAATGAAAACAAGTTTAAGTACTCTCTCCAGAGGAGGGGGGGAGGGAAAGCGTGAGGCAGAGCAGGGACGAAGCAGCGTGATAATAACCAAAGGCGTGAAATTGCAAAAGTAAAATTTGTGGCACTCGGGAGGGGCTGATAAGGCCCCAGCTTCATTGCAAAACTCACTCAGAAATTACTGATGTGATGTTTTAGCCTTTATCATTAATAATAATCGAGAGTGGGGAGCGGGGTGGGGGCGCCTGAAACAAAGAGGGAGAGAAATCGTGCGAGCATCGGAAACCTGGGGAGGGAGGCAGAGGCGGGAGCTGGGGGAGAGGAGGGGTGGGGGAGAGGACCAAAGAGGGGTTCAAATGAGGGAGAAGAGGGACAAGAAGGGAAAGGAAAGGTGGGAAAAAAAAAAAAAAAAAAAAAAAAGGAAAGGAAAGGAAGCAATAACAGCCAAAATAAAAAATAGGAGGAGGAAAGCAATGGAGGAGGAAGGTTAAAGAACACAAGGAGAACAAAGGGAAAGACAGGCAAAGAGGAGTTTGGGAAGAAAATGCCAAAAAGTGAGCAGGGTGAATGAATGAGAGGTGAGAGTGAATGAATGGAGAAATGACAGCGGAGATGAAATAGCGGGAGCAGACAGACTGCAGGACAGGGAGCGAGAGGGGGGAGACAAAGAGATATGGCCCTGCCACTCTCCTCCCAAATTAATCGCGGATACATCAACCCGAGCCACTAAAACAGAGCTATTATGAATGGGTTAGTCACAGGTGGAGTTAAAGGCCTACAGAGGGATATTAGCCAAAATTGAGTGGCTTTTAATTTCTTTCTAACGAGAGATTGTGGCTGGGGAGCCAGACACTGCCTCGGCTCGGCTAGGCCTGCAGGCAGTGACACACAGGCGCCGGCAGCTCCCCGCCGCCGCGCGAAGCCAGGCGCGAGCTGACCTGTGCCGTACGCGCAGCGAGGTGGAAACAGCGCACGGAGCCCACCCGCCTGCTCCGCGGGACGAGGTGGCACGGCCACACAGGGGACAGCGCCGGCTGGGACCCCCTGGGCTGCTCTGCCTCTGCCATGTCCCCACGCTGGGCTGTGCCGATGGATGGATGCGGCCCCAGAGCACCGCGGCCTGTCAGCGGGCTGGGGGATTCGCGGTGCCCGGCGGGGTCCTGCCGTTACCGGGAGGAAGTTCCCCTGGAACCGCAGCCGGCTCATTGCCCTCCTGGAGAGAGCGGGGAGCTTCGACACAAGACCGGGACATCTGGGTTCTATTTCTGGCTCTGCTGCTGGCAATTCACCACATTTCTCCGTTTTCCCATCTGCTATCTGGGAATAATGCAGTATTGTTAAAACTGAGCACTTAAAAATGATGAATCAGACCGTCTCCCCGTTCTGAAACCATGACATTGGTTTCAAAAATTGTGACACCTTCAAGAAGGATCAGGCCAGATGGAGGAGGGCTCATGCAGCTCCTGAGAACCCAGTCTGTGGGGCTCCTGTTTTCACGCTTGTCTCCACAGCTGTAAGGCTTAGGAACAGGTTTCTCCCTTTTCCTGAGCTTAAAGCTCACAGCTCATCTCGCCACGTGATGTTGGGATGGTGCAAAAAAGAAATAAATAAAATCTCTAGAACCGGCAATACGAAGTAACACAAATGTTTTGCCTCTAGAGCCATGGGCAGATTTTCTATGAAAGCCTCTTCCTTCCCAAAGTATCAATTACAACCAAAGAGAGGGGTCACTTTTAACAGCTCTTTCCCCCTGAAGCATTTTTGGAGAGGGGAGAAAAAAAGAACACAAAAAAAAGTTGTGGAACCTGGCAACATCCAGCTCTGACATTTTCTAAACAAAAACATTTGCTTTATGATTGAAAATGACTTTTCATTTTTAAGTTCTAGACCATTTAGGTTTAAAAGAGGCTTTGAAATGGTAAAAAATTGCACTGGGAACAAAATATTTCACTTGATCTGATTCAAAATTTGAGGGCTGGGGTGTAGGGAGTGGGAGATAGAATCAGGATGAGAATTACATTGTTCTTTTGCAAAAGCATTATGTATTTTGATATCTTAGCTCATTTTGGAGCAGAAGTAAGTGCAGTTCACAAATTCTCATAGAAAAAAATAAAATAAAATAAAAAATCTGTACTTATTTCATCCTATTACCCATATGATCCAGCCTAAATAAACCTGCCACATGCTTTCATCTCACTGCTGTTTGAGTACTTGCACTTCTTACCCTTTTCCAAGCCGAACCCGGACTCGCTTGTGATAGCTGTGGAAGCCGCTCAGGAGTGGATGGGCTTTCAGGTGAAAGACACAACCCAGATGAGCTGGAAAGCACACGTGGTCTCGAAGCAACAGAAACACTTTTGGAGATGGATGTGAAGTCAGAAGGAAGCACTCCTGCAAACTGGGGTGAGCTCACAGGACAGTGACACGGATGCTCAGTGGTACGTGGGTTTGTACAGGTGGTGCTGTTTATGCAACATGTATTGTACGTGTGCTAACGCACAGCACCCTGCAGAAGCTGCTCGTAATGCGTGGAACGTCATGTGAAATCTGGTAACAACAGCCATGTCTAATGAGGAGGATTCACATCTGGAAATCACCTGCTAACTCATCTGAGAAGAATTCATAAACTTGAGAGACAGCCAATCTTAGCGGGGAGGTAAATCTCTATCGCCTGTCTGGATCATCCTGACACTCAGATGCAGAAACTTTATCCTTCTAATGAAAGAGCCTGCTCAGAGATGGGAGGCTCTTCCCATGAGGGTGTCACCCTTCGCTGGGAGCAGAGGACCCAGAGGCAGGCTGCTGGGTTCCAGCCTCAGCTCAGCTTCAGCACCTTGCCTCCAGCTCCATCGGAAAACAAGAGCAGCTGCCAGGTGCATTTGGCTTGGGGCTTTCGTTCATTTAAAACACTGTCAGTCTACCTTTCTTTCAAAGGCACGAGAGAAGTACAGAGAAGTACCACGTGCATTTTGCTCTTAGTCGAACAGTGAGTTGGACTGGGAGAGGTGGGCAGTGCTGGAATCCAGCTTGTCCATCTGCTGAGCCTCCTCCACATCTACAAGGACAAGAATCTCTTTTCTACCCATCAGGGAAACAGCCTCATGGCATGACGTTCAGCCTCTGGGGAGGATTTACTCGCTCTGAGATGGGAGGCCTCTAAGAATACCCTTATAGTAGACAGCAGAGCAATGCCCTAACATGATAACGTCCTGGTGGACGGAGGAAAGCAGGCCTAAGTGATCAGAGCACGTGGAGAGCACACAATGAACAGACTGGAGTGGGACATAGCCCCAGAAACCAAGCAGAGAACAATGCCAGCATACTCCTCACTCACCAACCCCAAATTTCCACGTGAGGGTTTTCCAGCCCACTTAAGCAGGAGTGCTGGATGAGTCTGCGTTTCCTGTTGATATTCTTCTTCTGTCGGCATGGCGCAAGGACCATTCCCCTGTCAGGAAAGCCTTTTTCTGTGTGCCCCGTTCCCCCCCAGGTTGCCAGCTGAGGCCGCTCCCTGGAGAGCGACACTCCTCCCCGAGTCTATTAAAGCTCAATTACCGGGGGCTGAGTGGCCTCGTTGTCTGGCAAAGGGAGGCAGGATGCTCCTCTCCCTCCCAGGGTCGGGGCTGCTTTACCAGCCCAGCCGGCTCGCCTCTCTGTATCCATTTAATAAGATCAAATCAAGTACAAGAGGGGAGGGGAGGATGGCAGCGAGAGGAAAAGCTGCAAGAAGGCCGCTCTGAAAGCTGCCGGTGCCTGCCTAGGCAAGGCTGGCTGGCCCACTGATGACAAAGGGTGCGCCACTGATTTATGCCACAGGCACAAAGGAGCCGTCCTGATTTACACCAGCAGGGACATCCTGGCCCTCCTGGCCCACCAGCATCTCCCTGTGCCAGCCCAGCGTGGCATCCGATCCAGCGGTGCTTCCCAGGGACCAAACCCACTCTCTCCTACGTGCTCCATTTCCATTCTGCTGCCACACTGCTCCCCAGGAGGTTTTGCATCTCCAGCAGTCAAGTCCTGGCCTTCCCCGCACACTGGCAGAGAGCCGTCATCAACGCCAACACAGAAGTTTCTATCAGGGATAAATAGCTTCCCTCCCACCTACACCCTCCCTCCTTGGATGTGTCTTCTGGGGTCTACGTCCACAGACGGAATTGCACAAATAGATCAGTCACAGAGATAGCAGTCGTGTTTCATTTGTTACTGGGAATCCTTATGGGCAAAGAAAATAAGAGAGGCTGAAAAAAAATGTAAAAGCATTTATTTCGCCCTCATCCCTTAAGGACCCATGTTTTCCAAAGCTGCTTACATCAGTGAAGAAGGTGGGGGTGAGGGAAAGGAGGACACACTCGTCTGCTGAAGGTCTAACTTCAGTTTAGTTTGTCTCCAGCATGGTCCACAGGACTCTGAATGTCACACAGACAGCAAGAGGCAAAACCCTCTGGAAAACATCCTTTATCCTCATCCCACACTGGGAAACTGAGGCAGAGAAGAAGCCTGGCAGCCATTTACATCTCTCAGAGATGCGCCTGAGAACCAGAGACAGGCGAAGCAGGTCCCCTAAGCTCTAGGCTGCCTGTCTTCCTTGGCAATCCATGACACCTGCCACCAGCCTAGGAGCAAGGGAACAGAAGAGGGAAACTCATCAAGTGCAAACCACTCACAGGCATCACGGAACAGACATTCGGTCCAGAAGGGTCTGCGCAAAATCCCATCTCCACAATGCAAATCACCATTCAACCCAAGACACCCTGGAGGCCTCTGGCAGAGGGCACAAACCCATCACATCACACCACGGGGCAGCTTTCTGCCTCCCGACTGGACGCCAGAGCATCCCTCGCTCTTCTGCAGCACCTTCCTCGCTGGGGCTCTCCAAACACCATACCTATTTTCTGGCCGAGAGCAGCGAGGCCAGCAGCAATTGGTACTTTCTCAGTCCCACCAAATCTGTCGCTTCAGACTGGACAGAGGAGGGATGTGGGCATTTAATCTGGTAAAGAAAGCATGGAAGTGCAGTGGCAAAAACCAGGGTGTTGCTGCAGGTGCCCAAAATGCCATTTGTCCACTTCCCTAGCTTTAGGCTGAGCCTTGTGATACTTGCTGCTTCTCTCCAGATGTCAGCATGTGCAGCTGTGATATTTCAGGAGATGTGCACTCAGAGGGGGAGGCATGGAAGGGCAGAGATATAACTGGTCTTCAATGGGAGAAAACTCAACAGGTTCAACAACCGCAGCAGGCGATACAAGCCAGAAGAACATCACACTGAAACTGGTGGGGTTCTGTTTTGTTCTGTAGTTCCCTGCTTCCAGAAATGCTGAACAAAATCTCCCACAGAACAAAAGCTTTTCACCCACATGAAGAGCACAGGAGGCCCTGCGTGCCCAGGGTGGGCAGCAAGGGAATGCCTCACCCCCTTTCCATTCTGAAGAAGCCCAGAGTGAAATGGATCCCTGCTGCCTGAGCCCAGGCTCATCCACTCTAGACGAGAGGAACTGTACTGGGCTGGTGATTAAGGGAGAGCTGAGCCTTCGTTTAAGAGCAGTCTTGGCTTTGTGCCGTCCCTGGTTGAAAATCTTCAGAGCCTCAGAGGTGAACGTGCTCTTGCTGGAAACAGAGAAGGGGCAGGGCGGCAGAGGAGCCAGTCCAGCCTGCTGTGCAGTGGCACGGGAGAGCTCATGAATATCAGTCCCATGCTCTTCTTAGCTACCTGTGTCCAGAGATCCAGCCTCCTCCCACCGAGGTGGCAGGATTTGCCACCATAAGCACCTTAGCCAAGCTGACCAGCCAGCAGCATCTGACACCAGAAAGCCACAGATCAGATCCAGACTTGACAAAGCCATGGTCCGGGGCAGCAACTGGGAAGCCTGGTGTGCCACGCTCCTAGAAGGGGCCCTAAGGCATCATCCCCCTTCCTAGAGGGTGGAGGGAAACCATGCCCCCCATGCCCAGACATCTCCCTGGAGCTCCACACCTAAAGGAGAATGGGGAGAAAGGGGGAAAGGGGGAGTCATGGGGAGGGGGTCTCCTGCCACAGACCAGGGGAGGGGGGTGTTAAAAAAAAAAAAAAAAAAAAAAAAAAAAAAAAAAGATGGAAGAGAGGCAGTGAGCAGAGGCAGAGAAAGAAAGAAAAAAAAAAAAAAGAAAGAAAAAAAGGAGTGGGAAGGGAGAAAGTGAGAAAAAGAGAGAGAGTGAGAAAAATGACAGGAGCTGAATTTTCGGCGCCCTCACTTTAAATCAAGATAAAAGACTGAAATGGAAAATAACAGTCCAGAGAAACCCCTGGACGGCTTTGGGCGTTAATGGAAACACATGGCTGAAGGCTGTAGTGTTGTCAGCTTCCCCGTGCTCTGACATTCCTTTCTGATAATCCGGCCTGCCATAAAATTAGAATAGCAAATACCTCCTGACAAAGATGCATGTTTCCCTCTATTGTGCCATCATAAAAAAAACTCCGCTGGTGACTCGAGGAGCCGCAAACTTCAATTTAAATTTACAGTGCGGCGGAAGGAAAGTGATATGCACTCAAAAATTTTAATAACCTATTAAGTTACGACTTCAATTTCATTTTATGAATATTTTCCTTGGGGAGCAGTGCTATCACAGAGAAAGATAGAAATTTAAAAAAGATAAATAGTGCCATTAATCTCCAACATTTCTCTTCCATTATCCTTGAAAATTAGGAGTTATTTTTGTTCAGATCTTCATGTAATTAGCTCCCTACACTTGATTCACTAGCCAGAAAATGACCATGTTCAGAAAATTAAAAATTTGTCATTAAGTGGAATTTAACATAATATCATTTATCTTTATCTATTCCCCAGCTGACAGCAGGAGCCTTGGAAGTGATACAGGCTTCTGTGTCAGAGAGTGGAGGCAAGTCCTCGACATGAGAGGGAGAGCGCGGGAGCGTGGGGGGGAGGCTACGAGGATGTGGGAGGGGAGAGGGGGAGCGTGCGAGACAAAAAGGAAGTCAGGGATGGAGTCAGAGGAAGAGGGGGAGAAAAGGAGGAGTGGGGCGTGGGAGGAGAGGGAAAATGCAGGCGCGGCGGAGCAGCCGGGCAGACCGCGAGGCAGGACGAGGGGCTGGAGGGGTGAGGGAGAGGAAGGCAGAGGAGGATGGCGAGGAACGGGTGAATGGCAGAGCGAGGGAAGGGCCACCATGAGCTGGCTGGATGTCAAAATAAGCTGGGCCGGGGGACTGGGGAAAGCCCAAGGCAGCAGGATCCCCAAGCAGGGGTGCTGCCTTTGGCTGGGCTGCATGGAGGCCAAGGCTGGTGGCCGCTTTCCTGCTGGTGGCTCTCTCCAGTTTTTCACCTGCCCAGCTTACCAGCCCCACGTGGAACATAGGGCAGGACCCCACAGAAAGCCTCATAAAGGCCAGAGGGGGGCTTTTGCCACATATTAAAGACCCAGAGCCTCCACTGGTTACAAGATGCAAATGAATACTGGATGTCAGCAGACCTCCTCCTCGTCACGAGTGTCAGAGCAACCCACTGAGTACCCCCACCAGGGCATTATCGCCTCAGGCAGAAGGGAAACCGAGGCAGAGCAGGGCTGACGTGCCCAGGGTCACGGGAGTGGTGGCAGAGCTGGGCCTGGAGTCAGGGCCTCCTGCCCTAACTCACTTTGCTCTCCCTTCCCCACACACCTGCAGTACACCGAGGCCGGCTCTCCATCAGGGGCTGAGCCACAATGTGGGCAAGAACTTCAGCTTCTCGGTCCCTCCCGTGGAGCAGACCCATCAGCCTCCTAACCATCTCATTTAATCTTTGTCTCTCCTACCCTCCGCGGCGAGATCTGATAAAATATCTCTCTGGAGAAAATGAAAGAGAATAGGTGGAAGGAAGGAGAAGAACACCATAAAGCAAACACTATGGGCAGGAGCTATTTTAAATAACTGGCTAGCTAAAAAAGCCAAGGACATTAGCTACTCAGCAGTTCCATCACAAGAGCTCGTGCTATTTTAAGCAAATCTCTTCACCTCTCTATTCTGGCTTAAAGTTTGGGGATTTTTCCACTCCTCCCAGAGAAGTTTTGGGGAGTTTTATTTAACTGCATTCCTGCCTCGTATATCTTGATTTTCAAACTTTGTGCATACATTTTATTCTTATTTTGCTTTACAGGTACTGTAAAGTGGGAGAGGGAGAGAGTCATAAAGATTTGCACTTCCTCAGAAAGAAGGGATTTTTCTGCAGATTAACGACCTTGCACTCTGCTACGTATTCAGTGCAAGATGTTACACAGGCTTTTCACAAATGTCTGCTGGACAGTGCACGGTATATTATAGATCTGTACAACAAAAGGGTATAAAACAGCAGAGGAACATTCCAGTGCAGACACTTAACATCATGCTCCATGGCTGTGATTTTTAATGCAACCAAGGGAGTTAGGTACAAAAAATTCTCTCACAATAGCAGTCTCCTCACAGGTTCCTGCAAGCCGCAGTTGTCAGCAATAAAGCACCAGCCCATGTGCATCAACCTATTTCTTTCTACCTATAGAGAAAGCAGGTGGGTGAGGTCATTGCGCTGATCCTACGGCTGGACACGTGGAGATGTTGAAATGCTCTCAGTGGTTTATCACACCGCCAGCAGAGCTGGGCATGGGACCCAACAGCCCTGCCTTGTTTGGGTAGGAAACACCTCGGGAATCTCCCACCACCAGCTGGGGGACGCAGTGCTGCCCTGTGGCTTGGGCAGCTTCTCCACCTGCTGTGCATGTAGCCTGAGCCGGCAGCAGCAAGCCATAGGTCTGCCTGCTGATTTTCACTGAGTACTGGCCATGGCTCTAGATCAACTCCTGAGCAGGAATAAATGAAAGCAGCGGCTGCAGCACTCGCACACAGCGAGGTGGGAGCGGTGGGGTCTGTGGGGTGGTTTCCTGGAGACCCCACGCTGCACCCATGTCCCTCTCCGGTCTGAGGGATGAGTCCCAGCATCCAACCCACATCACCTGCCACAACGCTGCAGAGCAAAGTCCCTCCGGACAATGGTCTGAAATGCAGAGAATCACCTCGTACTGCCCGTCCTTCTCCAAGAGGCTGGTTGGGACAGTCACAAGCCTGGAGGGCCCAGGAGGTAGAGAAGGAAGTCTGAGCACATCTCCACATGTACTGGAGAGATGGTCCATGGAATTGATTCTTGGTCATTGTGGGGCACCTACCCATGGCCACGCTGATCTGACCCACAGAGACTCCCGTCACGTATCTCCCTTCTGTCCACACCAGGGCCTGTCCCTGACCAGGAGCTGCGGGTGTGATCTCCTCTTACAGCCCCATGGCCCAGGCCTTTTTTATTTTGTGCATCCCAGAGCATGCTCTTTCCACCCTGGCTTTTTAACAGCCCATTCCCCCAGATCTCCTCCCTCACAACCTCCCACTTAGCCTCACGCTCCTCCTCTGCCATCCCTCCACACTCTTCCTCTTGCCCTTTCCCTTCATTTTCTCTCTTCACTCTGCTCCTGCCCTCTCTGTTCTCTACTTCTAAAGCTATTTGATTCACTGTAGTCTTAGAGCAGAGGCTCAAGGCCCCTCGTCTCTTACCCACTCATTCTATCATTTACCAAAGTACCTTCACGTTGCTCCCTCAGTCCCTTGACCTGGTATCTGCTCCCCAAAAACCAGCTAATTCCCCACCACTCCCCTTGAAGCCTGCTCTGCTCTTCTCCTCCCCAGTGCCCTCCTCTCCCCACTTCAACTCCTTTCTACACCCGCACAGGCGAAGCCAGCCTCTTCTCTCCCTCTCCCCCATGCAGCCCGTGGCCCATCCCCTCCTGCCTCTCCCAGCCCTTTCTCATGCTCCCCCTCCTCACCAGAGCCTCAGCGCTGCAGCCTTAAAGCAGGATAAATGGATATGGATATTGTACAATAAAACCTTCAGAATGGAGAGTTTTGTGCAAGTGAACAGCAGCCAAGCCTGAGAGACTGAAAATTGGATAAAGGGATTAAAACAGTAGCACATTAACAGGAGATTTAGAGTGTAATAAACTCATTTCATAATAATATGTGCGTTGGGGCTGGTAATAAATCATCGCGGGATCCCTGCCTTCCGCGGTGCCGGAACGAGGCAGTGACCCGAAAGCGGGGTAGGATTTCAGCGAGATGTGGATTAATTTCACAGGGTTCTTGGCCAGGAATAGAGCGGCTGTGCCATTGCTGTACAGCTGCTGCTGCTGCTACTGCTGGCTTTTTACAAAAAAAAAAAAAAAAGAAAAAAAAAAAAAAAAAAAGGAAACAAACAAAACCAAACAAGAGGACCTGCCAGGACTGTCTGGCACGTGTGTTTGTGGAGAGAAGTGGTCAAGTGGCCTTCACCAGCACAGCCCCAGAGGCCAAGCATCAGCACTTCTCAGTCACCTCCCCAGACAGCAACATGCCCCCTTCCCATGCGGACTCATAGGGTAAAGAAGATAAAACAGGAACAGGGAAGAAGCCAGCTAGACAAAAACGTGAGTCGAAGTCACGACATTTAGCAGCCCAAATACCTATGCATCTTTGTCAGGAGGTATTTACTATGTTATAACACTAAAAGGAAGTCAAAAGAATAACAGACACACGTAGTAATGTATCAGCCTGCTGGGGAGCCCATAATGCAGCCCTCGGTCAGGTGGGGATTGGGAAGGGCTCAGACCCCACTTGTGTCCGCTCAGCAAAGCCCATGGAAAAAGCTACAAAATAGATGAAGCCTCAGACCAAGACAGGGAGGAGAGAAGCACGCTGGAATGTTCCCAGAGAAAGAGTACAGATGGATCAAAGCCATAATGCAATTAGGTGAGGCAAGGACTTTGCAGCGAGAGGTAATAAAGGAATAAAGAACAGAAAAATGCAGTACAAGTGTCCTAGAATAAAAAACAAAGGGCTTGAGGAGGCCCTGAGGAGATAGGACAGCGTGATCAGTTTGGAAGCAAGTCGGGGTAACAAAAAAGCTTCCCAGGAGAGGAAGCACTGAGAAACATACAGCAATCAAGTAAGGCACTGGTCCAGGTGACAACAGAGCTGGTCTCTACTTGCCATTGCAGCCATTGAGCTTGCCTGGCTGGTGAGCTCTCAGGGAAGGATCACTTTGCTTTCCATAACCCATGAGAGTGTCTGTGAGAAAAATATATGGAACACCTTGATATAGATGGAGTTAGACATGAAAATGAACCTGGTGGAAGAAAAGACAGGATATGGGCCACCCAATGGAAATTCTCTATGCATAAGCCAAGGCACAAAGAAGGGAAAGGTAAATTTAGATGAGAGAAACAGGACATTGTGAAGACTGAGGAGGAGGAAATGAATGGCCAGCAGACCAAAACTGAAGTCTCAAAAGGAGACTTAAGGGCTGGAGACCTGTAGATTCATAAAGATTTTTCTTGGCAGGTAACCCCTAGGGTTATCACCACAATGCTTATTTAGTCAAAGCCAGAGTCACAACTCTGAGCTTCCCTGAAAATATTATGTTGTGTTATCCAAACACAATGTTGGAAAAAGTCATCAGCTCATGAATCAGCCATCTACCTACATGAGCTGAGGATGTTCAGACCAAACTGCATGCAAACGCCCCTCAAAAGGCAGTCCAAGCCTTGCAAGAAGCTTGCACATGAGGCAAAAAGCTACATTCATTTGCAGGTTCTCTTTAGATGTGTGATGGCTGCTCAAAATTCACCTATGATGCACAAATGTCTCACGGAAACCCTGCTTCTTTAACAAGGGGAGTTCTGCAGCATCACACAGGTGCACGCAGAAGACACAGCAAACACCTACAACATTTTTACAGGGGCATACTGGGAGGCAAGAGAGGCATCCCTGGACTTTTAAAGAGGTATTTGTCACACCACATCTCTGTTTTTCTCTTGCTCCTCATCTGTTTTCTCGTTGACTGTAAGATCCATTGTACTTAGTGGGAGCTTTGCAACCAACATTCACATACATGTAAGTCCAGCCGGGAATCAGCACCAATAAACTGAAAAAAAACAACAACACACTTCTTCAAGGCCAAGGCTCACAAGTTTCTGAGGGCAAGAGCTGCTTACCTGCTCCATCACATGCTTACGTTTGAATGGCCTGGAGAACACCATCTCAAGGGGCTCCAGGGAAAGCTACTCTAGAAGGACGGATCAAGGGAAAATTCAAAACAAGGAGAAAGGCAAGACTAAGTAAGTAAATAGGGAAATGAGATTCAATCAGGCAGAAGGGCTGAGTGTCCCAGAGCTGTCTGAGAGGTTCAGGGAGTCAAGGGACAAAGAACGGGTCCCAGCACTGCTTTGAAAGTCATGCCCACAGATGTCCGAGATGCAATCAGAAGAAGTAAATGGACAAAACTCGAGGTCCCAGCAGACTGAACTCCCCAACTTCTTCCAAAGAAGCTACCCTATTTGCAAAACATGGCATGGCTGAATAAAAACAAAGCATTTCATAGACAGTGCAGAGGAGCATAAGCAGCCGGCACTACACCAAAGGCCTGGTTCTCACCCCATCCCAGTGAGGCCACCAGCCTGGCTGGGGAACAAGGGTCCTGCATGAGGCTGTTGGTCCAGCCTGGGCCAGCTCCTGGTCACTGGCACGGGTTGGAGCAGGTTTAACAGAAGCGATATGGATCTCCTCATTGCTCGAAGTGCCCAGCTGGGATGGGGCACGTCTGGCCTTGTTCACCTTTGGAATCACTCGGCTAGGACTCGAGCCTGGCTCTGCCCTTTGCTACTTGTGCCTAGCACACAATTTTATTAACAATACCAGGTCACCTTCTCTCCTGCTGGTTTAGATCAAGCAGGTTAACAACCACTCAGAAAACCCCCATGATATTTATGCAAACATCTCGATGCACCCTCCACACATTTTGATTTCCATGAAACTGTGCTGTGTTTCGAGGAAAAGGTTTCACCAAAAGTATTCCAGACAGTCCATCCTTCCCAGTTACCTGCTTCACACTTCTGGAGGACTATGGGGAATACTTACTACAAAACACATTTTTGTTATGAGCTGCTGCTCAGCACAGCGCTGAGTTCAGAGCTTCAGCCAACACCACTGATGCTCTATGGCCCTAAGACCTGCTGCTGAGGTCTCGTTGCTTTGATTTACCCCACACCTAGCAGCTCTACTATAAGGCAAGGGTTAACTTGTTGCTTTGTAACGTTATAAATGACCGAAAAAAAATCAACACCTATCACAGCAATTTTTTAATCACTCAGAAGAAAGATGTGCAGTAAGCAATGGGGTGGGTGGTTGTTTTTTCCTTAACAGAAAAAGACCTGATTTAAAACCACATTTTTTAAAAACAAAAGCGGACAAGGGGAAAGTCAGGAGCCCCCCAGCTCCACCCCGGGTGGCCAAACAGGGCTCCCCGTGAGGTGACAGTGCCCATGAGCAGGGCCCGGGGCCGCCACCACCTGGGGTGTGAAGGCCGAGGCCCTGGTGCCGCTCGGAGCCCGGCGGGAGGGGGTTGCGCAGGTGAGCAGCGCGGCGCCGCCGCTCGTCTAAGCTGGCTTTCAGTCATTACCGTGGCTCTTGCCACATCACTGAAGTGTAAATTCACTCAGTAAATCACACCGGCTCCATCGTTGCAAAATAGTACTCAAGAAGCACTAATAAAGCAGGAGAAATTGGATTTGCATTGAAGTCAACCTGCCACTTCAGCTGTCAGTCACTGCCAGTCAAGGGCTTGTGAGCCCCATCCAAGCAGGCTTCCCAGAGAGCAAACTGGCCTGGGGAGCTCGGGAAGCCGAGGGGTGGATGCCAGTACTGCTCAGCCCGGGACTCCACGTTCCCTCTCCCCACACACACACACCAGAAGAGCCAACACGGCCCAGTCTTGCATTACAAAACCTGGAGGCCAGGGACCCACCGCAGTACGTTACTCTGAAGAGTGAACTGGAGAGCCAGGGGGCTGTAAAGCTCCTCGAATTGTCTCCCGCTGGATGCAAGGCAGGTGTTTCCTCCCACCCCCTCACTAGGTGATACCTAAGGAGAAAATTCCAGAAATGCTCCAAGCAATTTGACAGAGCATTTCAGCTGGTAAATACTGGGAGAATGGATCTGGAAATGCTGAAGGACCTGAGTTCAATGTCCTCCAATGTTACTGCTTGGCTGTGAGTCAAAACAACTTCCTTCGTGTGAAAATGGACCACCATCAGAAAAGGGGCTAAACGAGGCTAAAATAAAAGATAACCTTTTTTTTTTTTTTTTTTGCTTAAATGGAAAGACTTAGGTAGCCCTAAAATGACTTTTTGTTGTTGTTCATTCCACCAAACCTACTGAAACATTTTTGGTACCCTTTGCTGTCACCTGACTTTCTAACCAAGGGTCTGAGCCCCACCATAAAGCAGCCTCCACATCTCTCCCTGCCTACCCCAGCTCCTCAGGCAGTGCCTGCAGAGCCGGCACTGATGCAGGCACCCAGCACCGTCCCACTCCCAGCTGGCAGTACCTCCTAGAGACACCCGCACTGGTGTGGCTGGGCCTGGCCAAGGCAAGCAGCATGACACAACAGGAACTGGCAAACCCAGAGTGACAAAGGATTCAGCAAAGGTTAGCCTCCGACAGGGCTTTAGAACATTCACATTCAGTGAAATGCAGATAGCAGAAGCTGGCACAAGAAGTCTTATGGCAGCAGTAACTCAGCAGAGAAGACAAAATACAGAGTATGAAGGATCTGGTGGGCAGGCAGCAGCAGGCAACCCTGGGAGCAGAAATTACCAGCAATCTTGTTCATTACAGCTGATCCACACATATCCAGGATGCCAATTTTGATTTATGCTATTTTTCTTCTTCTAAAAGCTGTCAATCCTGGTGAATTGTTGTTCTAACCAACGTATAATACAATACTCAAAACTACAACTTTGTTCCACTTGTAAAAAGAAAGAGCAACTCTACAAAAACAAAACAAAAACACAAAACCTTTTCATGTTGACGCCAGTCTTCTCCCACACATACACACAGAAAAAAGAGAAAGAAAGAGAAAGATCTGTAAACGTGTTTTGTTTGTTTGTTGTTGTTTGTTTTTTATTTAATGAATGAAAACATAAAGGTAAAATGAAACATCTAGCAATGCACAAGGGAGCATAAGGGATGTTTTTACATTAAAGGTTAGGGCTGTTTCATAACACTCCCCTTCTTCACTAAGATAAAAAAAAATGACTCATGAAATAAAATTAAAGCTATCATTAAAGCCACCTGATTCATTTCCCCACAATTGGGGCATAGGTACAACGACCTCCTGCAGCAGTTTCAGGGTTGCCCCGTTGGAAAGGGCTACCTTTCAGGGCACCTTGCAGCTATGTGGCTGGTGAGCTAAAATACACCATTGATTTTTTTTTTTTTTTGTCACAAAATGTCATTGCAATGCAGTTGCATGATACTGTGCTGGCCAGAAATCACCTTCAAGACAGGTTAGTGGTATGACATGGTACATCGTCAACAGTAAATCTGGGCTGGGAAGCAATAATCTATTCCAATGCTGATCATTGAGGACATCAGAATCAATTAAATGCCTGCTGTTAATCATGCTACCTGGCCTACAGACAAACCACCTTGTTTTGTAACCTTCTATGCTTTTATTAGCTGAGCAGGCTCATATTAGGTTGACTTTTGGATAGGAGAGCTGCCAAGACCATGGAGTATCGATAGAAATTGAATTAATGTATTCAAGCAGTGACTCCATTCTTAGAGACTGAACCCTGGGGAATTCTAGTGAGTGCTGCTCAGGTGAGCTGTGAGCTCAAATCTTTGATTTTCTGCAGCCAACGCTTGCCACCTGTTGGAACGACCAGCCACGTTTACTAGAGTGGCATTACCAAGTTCCTGTGGGGTCCTCCCTGTTTAAATTCCAACTAACCAGAAGGCAGAGTTGTCTCCAGTTCCTATGCAAAGGAGTTATTTATCACTTCCTTGGATGCAAATGAGCGCAGACACAAACAAGTTGCCTCACTTTGGCAGAACAATCAATGGTGCAAATATGAAATCAAGAACATTACAAGGCAGAAATTCTGAAGAGAAGCACTCAAGCTGAACAGGATTTATCAGAGTAAGGTCACTCTGGAAAAAAAAAAAAACAAAAAACAAAAAACAATTTCATAAATGGTTCACTGTCACAAATGGTTTAATGAGGAGCACAGATGATCAGGCACACTGTATTTCTGCCTGCAGTGGTGAGGCCTCAGCTGGAATTGTTATATCTAGGTCTGGACCACAACGTTCAAGAGGGATGTTGGTAAGTAAGAGCTACTTGTGAAGAAAAGCGACACTGGTCCAAGATCTGGAAAGCATGACCTGGAAAGCTAGGAGGTCGAAGCATTCAGTATAGAGATGAGAAGCCAAAAGAGAATCATCTTCCTAATAGGTAAAAGAACAGGGCTTAAACTGCCATAAGATCTAGATCAGGTGTAGGAACAAAGTGACGAAGTTTCCTGTACTACGAACTAGTGCTAGAGTCCAGTGAGGCACTGGAGAAGATTGGTGTAGGGCAGCTGTGGAGTCTTAATTGCTGAAAGCTTTAAAGAATAGAAAATCAGTTAGAAAATACCCACCCAAGGCAGAACAGGCCTTCCCCTAAGGTAGGGAGATGGACTGGATTATCTCATGGTGCTATTTCCAGGCTTAATTTGTCTGATAATCGTACTCAGATTAAAGAAACTAAAGCACAGAGAAGCTGATTAATATCAGGAGCAAGACCAATAGCAAGAGGATTAAGAGGGCAAAGAACAGATCCACATCACTGAAACTAGCTTCAATAGCAGATGCAAAAAATATATAAATAAATCTGAAAAGCACAGGAGTAGAAGGGCAATTTACTGTGATTTCCCTTCCTTAGTGTCCTAAAGTATTTCCAAAATGGCCATAATACACGTCTATATTTGCATAAAGAGATACTGCTCTTTAATATTTCTTTTTCTGGAGCTTTATTATTTTTTATGTTAAGCATTAAAGTTATAGTTCTCTATGAAACAGTACTTCCCAGTAAGGAATACAAACATTTTATTAAAAAATAAGAGAAAATACACTGCTTAGACCTGTTCAAAACTTCACCCCCAAGAAAACACAACCAAACACATATGTTTTTCAAATCATTCCATATCTACCCTTTCATCAGAAAGAAAAACAATGTTTTAGGCAAGTGACTCCCCTGGTTTTGCATTTCTGAATCCCAATTTCAGAATCAATCCAAAAGCATCTACGTTGCCGTCTTCTGGAAGGCAAGATCAAGAATTTGGTGATCACCAGATACTTGGAGAGGCAAGGAGCTAATGGTCTTGGGGTGTTTGTGGCACAGCTGGTTAGCAGGAAGCATTACTTGGGGTTTGTCTCTGGCACTGGCTTAGAGCATGTCCCTGCATTGCCTTCCTGTGACAACTCCCAAAATCCATGGGCAGAGATACATGCTGTGGAGGAGGCCCAGGTACCTCAGTACCCCACCTTATTCTGGTAGAAACATTCATTGCACCTTTTATCTTCCTAGTACTTTAAGAAATGGGTTCCCTCTCCCGGCTGAATTTGAAAAATCTGTTTCTGCTGCTCTTATAGGGCCAAAACCATTGCTGGAAGAATTTATTGGGATCCATTGGTATTACTTCACTGCCCTTGGCCCTGCACGTTCCTGTTACATTGACCTAATTTATTGTGTGTAGATGGTACAACCAACACAAATCTACAGACCCAGGACTACATGACCTGCACAGAACATGCACGGAGTTTTCTCAGGTTCTACCACTGGAGCACAAGTGATGGCTATAAGGAGATGCCAGTGGGAGAAGGAACGATGGAACCAGTCATCACCTGCACTGCCTCTTTTCAGGGGGTGAAATGCACGTGCCCATCCAAACACCACCTCTGTGCTTCACTAGAAATTGGACTTAAACAGGTTGAAGTGTGCAGGACCAGCTGCTCTCTCTGGGCTACATCCTCCCCTCACGTTGGCATTTCTGCATTATCCTCACAGAGTCCTGTTGATTTGCTGCCACCCCCCTTGTCCCCAGTCACGGATCTGGAGCTTCCCAGCAGCGGCAAAACTCCATGTTTTTAGCACTGCTTGGTTGATATCACCACCAAATAAGAGTCCATTCATCACACGATCTGTCCTGCTTTTCTCCCCCCCCCCTCAAACCTGCAATATAGCAGTTCCCCTCATTTCTCTCGAAGGTCCTGTGTATACGGATCTTGCTGGGAAGTAGGTAACACTTTGTCTGAACTTCATGGTTTTTATCACCCAAGTATTAGTCATTTTCAGTATGTTTCTGTTGCATTAATGGAAAAATATGGGAGCCCTCCGGTGGTAAAAATAATACCTTTAATTTCCCATAGATGATAACCAGAGACTGTAACCTAGTAGATAAAGTGCCTGCTTCAGCTTTCAAAGGTGCAGCTGTGAGCACAACCACATCTTCAACACATTTTCTGTTCATTTTATTCCACTCATGTTGGTTTAACTTAATTAATATCCATTGATTTAGCAGGACCACAACAACAACTACCATCACCATTACTGATAGGTCAAATTCATACATGCAGTAAAGTATGCAAACGTTGTAGGAAGAAGGATACTGGAATGATGAAAATTAGGGCTTATTTTAAAGAAAAAAGTCAGTCATGGTGCATGTAAATCATTGATTTTCACCAAGGGTAGAGCATAGCTGATTACAATAAGCTGAAACAGTGAAAGTCTCAAAGAAAAAAAATCTTCACTGGTATAGTTTTAAATCTATGGATTCCCAACAATGAACTCTTATCAGCTAACGGAACAGGAACGTAACAGCAGCCCATTAGCTTCATTCAGATCTGCTCCTTAGTGCTACCTGCTTGCTCTTGCCCTAATTAAATTTTACCTGTAAAATAACTTTCAAAAAAAAAAAAAAACAAAACACGTGTGCTAAGGAGAAAAAGGGGAGGGAGGGAACAAGGATCAGTAACTTTGCCTTGGAAAAATGGAAGTGCAGAGCGCTGTTTGAGTTGTTGTATAATAAAATTGTTCTGCTTTACTCTAAGCTTGTCCTTGTACTTTGGTGTTGCATTTTCTCTCCACAGCTCTTTAAAGTTGTATTTAAGTAAGGTCAGTCTCAAAACAAGTAAAAAAAGCTTGCTTTGCATCTAAATAGTAGAATATTCTGAGCTTTTTCCATCTTTGCTTTTGGTCAGGAATGCAGTTTTCATCAAAACCAAAAACAATTCACCTGGCTTGATGACCGTCTCAGAGAAGTCAGGGATGAGGGCCAAAAGAAGGCACGATACATCAGAGCTACAGAAGCAGCAGTGGGAATTACTCCTTTATTTTGTTACATGTGAATGAGCAAAACTCACATAGCTATCTCAAAACCATTCTTCTGGCTTTCGTAACCGCAGCTGAAAGGCAGACAGAGCCATGTGGTGTCAATGCATGCCATATCCTCATTTGGAACACAAACCAGCTGTCTTCTTTCATCACCCAAAACTAATCAGAGACGGAGACATCAATAACAGATAGAATCTGGAGATGAACACCATCCCAAGTCCCAGTGTCTCCTCCAAAAGCACAAGCACAGGAAGATGCTGGGTAGCTCCAGGATCGATCACATCTTGGATGGGGACCTTCCCATCTCCTGCTCCACTGTGCCCCAGCACACGTGGTTTTGAACAATTCCTCCCTCCAACAAGGCATTCCAGCCTACCAGCTTTGCGACTCCCAGACTGAAGCACACTTTTTAGTTAACTGAAAACTATAGTTACTAGCACAAGTTACAGCTGTGGCTGGTATCCTTTTAGCACTGCGCCTTGATCTGTTGCATTGCAGGGAAATAAAAGGTAGTTTGGGTCAAAACCAGGAGCAATAGACGCCCTGGAAAATCAAATATGCAAATCAGATAGACAAAAATAAGAGGTGAGCCTGAAGCACACAGGGGTTAAAGTATTTCCTTCCCCAGCAGAGCAACCCACAGTTCAGAGAGCATGCTTCCCTCCAGCCTGCACGGAGCATGGTTCAGAGAGGAGGACCTGCCCTCTCAGGCACACGAGGATCTCTCATCAGGAAAGCAGAAGGCAAGAGCCACAGTGCAGATCCGAGAGCAGAAAACGTCGGTGGCCCTGTGCGGCAGCTGTTCTTCCTGCTAGTAAATAGGCTCAGCTCACCCTGACTATCTGCAGAGCCAGTTGCCTGATGCAAACACCGTAATGTTTTGCATCAAGGTCTTGCTTCTGTACTGTTCACAGTGCTGGAAAAGGAGTTTCCCAGATCTCCGCCCTCCCCTCCCCAGACTATCTGTATATTGAGCACCGAAGAAAACAGAGTACAAGATGCCAAGAGTTTGGGGATGTACACTGCCCTATCTGGATTTACTTGTAAATGCTTCCTTCATCCATTTTTTGCCCCACTGATGCTCTATGAGGCTAATGGTGTTACACAGAAGAATGAAAAATCTCTTGTTGTTCCCCAGATATCTCCAAGGGGAAGCTCAGACTTCCCACCAAGACCCTGCCCACAACCCCAAACTTCAATAGTTGTTTGGGATCAAAATTGCCTTCATTAGACCCTGGATGAGATGAACAGGGACAACTCAGTTGTATTAGGCTTTTGTTGCCATAATCCTACTTTCATACTATTTTTATGCTATTCTGAATTTGTAAAATTGGAAGAAGGCAATTTAACCTTCACCATGGGAGGACTCGCCAAGCACAGAAGACAGACAACTGCCCTAGAGCTCACGGCTAACATCACACCATCACTTTTCATAATCAGGAGCGTAGTCCAGGAAAGAAGGGAAAGTAAATCAGAAGAAATTTGCCCCACGCACTACTCTATCACAAATAGTCTCATTTACAGAAAATGCTCCCTTGCCAGCCATGAGTCAGAAAGCCACCTCCGCTCTCCGTTTGACTCCCCGTGGACAGGAGGCAGCTGAACACTGTGGCATCTTGAGCCTTCAACCACATACAGAGCACTTCAGAAATAATTCACTCGATTTCACTCTTTTGAATCTCACAGTTGATTTTCCTCAGAGCTGGCATCAGGGCTGACCAGAGGACAGTAGGAAAAAAAAAATATTTCTGACTGAGGAAGAGATCTGCCAGATCTCCCCTTCACCACGCACTGCTCTGCCATCGCCAGCTGACCCTGGGTGAGCACAGGAGAGGACACGTAGGCAGGGACTGCACACAGACATGGATTCCCTCCACTGCTGCTCATGGTGCCTAGGGAAGATGAGATCTGCTGTAACCATGAGGCCAAGCATAGGGGGGACATCTTAAGTAGAATGAGGAATCTTTCCTCCATGGGTTTAGACCTCTCCAAATCATTATTTACTAGAAAACAAGCAAGGAATTCAGAAGACAGCAAGCATTTCTAAGCCACCTCTTGGCACTGCAGATGGAAAAAACATAAATACAGGCTTTCCTCTCCAACATATTTCTTGCTGTGACTGTCAGGTGAAAAACACAATGACCTATAGTGATATGCCCCCATTTTTCCCATTCTACAAACCATGTCTGTTGTTGGTCTCCTTCCACTTCCACACGATGGTCTTTACCCATCTAGAAGATCTCCATGACCAGCTACATAGATTGGGTAGTATTCACCAGTAACAGGAGTAATACCCTGCCTCTATTGCTCATCCCAAACCTCATCTTTAAAACCCCACAGAAATAGTGGAAGACTACCAGAAAGCAACTGTGTTTCAAAACAGCTCTGCACTATTGTTTCTTGAAGGCTTGTAGCAAATGTACTCTTCTGGACCTCCCAAATACCCTAGAAGATTACCATCCACATTTGTAATGACCCAGTATTCCAGCTAGGGATTTATTTTGTTCTCCCATCTCCCTTTTTTTTTTTTTTTTTTTTAAACCAGCATCACAGCATAGCAGCCACCACTGCCGCAGCAGCTCCGTTCAAGTCACATCAATTCCATTCCCAGGGGTACAAACCAATTTCTCTTGTTTTTCCGCCCGTCTCTCTGGCTGAACCTCCAGCAGCCTTCAATCCCATTAATCCAAGCACTGCTGGCGATGACGAAGACTGATTTCACCAGCAAACGATCAATTTGTATCTCCCCCCTTTTTTCTTTTTTTCCTTTTTTTTTTTTTTTGGTGCGGTGTACAAAATATCATGAAAAAGGCGTTAGTGGTGATAGTTCCACAACAGTGAAATAATAGAGTAATAAGGCAATCCACTTTTGACCTTGCAGGACAGCTAATTCATCTACCCATCTATCTTAATTATTCCCTGGGTTACAAAAGAGAAACTGTACAATTCATTCATTCCACGGTGACAATTCCATTTTCCACCCCCAGTAAAGCACCATCCTTTCTCTGCAGTGATCCTGCCATAGGCCACATCCCTCCTCAGCCTACTCACACCAGCCTACATGCAAACAGTCATTAGAGACCTGATCCAGAGCCTGTTGAAGTTGGTCAAGTCGGGCCCTCATTGACCCCAATGCACTCCAGACAACACCCTTCCACACCTTCCCCTCACTTCTGAGGGAACAAGGCAGTCATCTTGATAACCTAATCAAAAACAGCAGCGGGATCTCTGGAAGAGTAGACAGGCGTTCAGACAGGCTAACTTTGTTCTGGGAATCTGATCTTTTCACATCTCTCATGTTGGTAGAAAGAAGGTACCTTCCAGAAAGGTGTGTGTAGTCTCAGCAAAGCCTATGAGATCTACCTGCACTGGATGAGAGGAAGACAAGACCTCTGTGTTTGGAGAGCTGTTGTGATGAGGATACAGAGAAGACACAGGCCAGAGAGCACAGAAGAGTCGAAGAGCCTCTTCTGATGGCACTGCTCTAAGTACTGCTATATATCATTTACTGAATATTAATGTGGCTGGCAAGTTAATATCTGACTATCAACATGACCTTATATCCACAGTCTAACCTTCCTGCTGCTGTGCCTTGCAGGCTGAGTCCCATAGCCTACCCATTTCTGGGTACTTTATCTACAAGTAGACTGCACACAATGCTCTGACCTGCAGGGACAGGCTGGTGCAAGTGAATGCCTCTCGCTGCTCTCTGAAAGAGCCAAGGTTCATCTTTACTTTCAGTAAAGGGAGACATCGGCATTTGCAGTGTCACAATTTCACAAAAATCCTTACAGTCTAACAGTTTACGAAGAAGAGAACTATCCTTTGAAGGTCCTTCAAAGGGAGCAATGGCAATGGAGACAAATCCCACTGACTCTTGGCTGTTCCTCCTGTGAATTAAGCTGAAACAAAAGCAGCAGAAATCCCCGTAAGGGACAGCTGCCACTGGTCAGGTCTTCTGCTGAAAGGAGTATTGGCTGCTGGTATGTCATTGAAAATGCACACTTTGCTAGTGTGCATTTCCCACTTCTCTTCACTTCTCAACAAAAAAAAAACAACTCTATATTTGTGCTCCACAAGTCACCTGGTTCCTCTGCTCTGCAGCTCCAGATCCCTTTTGGCTTGTCAGCAAACTGGACTCTTTTCTCCTCACCCTCATCTGTCTCCCTTTACTTTACTCTTTGTACTGCTCAGATATGCATCTCTGCTCGTCTTTCCAACACCCAAGTTCCACTTACCTAAGTCACAAAACCCTCTCCACCTTAAAGCCACTAGAACCAGCATTTTTCTTCTTTGTCTGTTAACGGATCTTCTTAATTTGATTTCCTTTCCTGCCTGGTTTCTCCACCTCTGTCCCACCCATCTCCAACATGTGCTGCCCTCCCATATCCAACCCATTCTTTTTCATCCCCCAGTCTCTCACCTCCCGGACTCCTTTGTCTCACACATCCCACACTTATGGTTCACCTTATGAATGCAAACTGATCTTCTACCCACTTCACTCTGTGAATATATCCTCTGCTCCTCTTCCCCTTTTTATCTTCGATTCCTATTGTCTTTTATACTTCCTACAGTTCCTGCCTTATTATCTTACCAACTTATTGCTTCCTCCTCTGCATAGCGCACTCTACAAGTAAGCGCCCTATTTCCCTCTGTGTCTAGTCTGAGACTCATCTCATGAAGGCAGTGAGCATATTTTACATGAAGTTTGGACAGTGCCTTGTCAATGCACAGTGCTTCAAGCCATTGTTATTAACACACTGGTAACACAGATACCACCTCAGCTCCAGATATCCCTGAGTCACCGATTGCTGTGCTGTCAGCGACTGGAGGCACCAGAGGCAGAGCAGGACAGCTGACGGGGCAGGCACAGCTGACACAGGTTGCTGCAAGCTGTTACACTGGAAACAGGAGCTACCTCAGCTCATACCCTAACTACCCCAAGCCCCAGCAGTAAAGCTGTATAGTGCCACAGTACAGAGTGACACAGAGCAACTATTTTGCCAATTAAAATATTGACTGCCTGCTGAGGAAAATGCATTTCGGTCCCTGACTGACACAGGTTCCATGGATGACCTTGGTCAACGCATATGACATGCTTGGGAGTCCATCCTCACACAAAGGAGGACCACAATCCTTCACCTGCTTTTTGGCATTGTGCGGACAGGATGACAGATGTCCTCTGGGGCAGGTCCAGTCTCCAGCATCCACATGTGGTTCACACTCTTCTTCCACAAGGCAGTCTCTTTGCTCCCTTTGGATTTTTTCAGGTGTTTCCCTGACCCCAGATCCTTGGGGGTCTTCCTTAAGGTACAACATGAGCTTTGCTGTTTCCCAGAAGTCCTCTTCCCCTCATTCCCTCTTTCTGCAGTATATACAGTAATCCTCTTCCTTCCCCTTTTTGTCAGGCTGGCCTTATGTTCTCCTTCAAATCACCATCCAACCAAAGCCCTGGGTCTAGTCTAGGTGCTGGCCCACACACCCTGATGCAATGGGATTTTTTTTTTTTTTTTTGACAACCTGGAATTCTCGCTGAAGAATCCTCACTCTCCCTTCCAGAATTAAGCTTTCTTCACCTCCTGCTGTGCCCGTGTTTGTGGCATGCAGGAAGATTTCCCACCTCAGGCATAGTTACTAGTCTCCTTCCTGGCACTGGATAGGGAGTACAGCCAGACAGCTGCTTCCATCGTCTTGATGGCTGGTGCACATACAAAGCCTTTGGAGTCGTGTACTTCCTCGTTCCCCCAGAGAGCAAAGTTTCTTGCACAGCTGAAAATTAACTTCTGGGGTTGCACTTAGTCACTTCTTCCTAAATGGCCCGCAAAGCAGCTCTGGAAGCAAAGTATTGCACTCCAGGGATCCCGTGACCAACCCTGCCCAGGCACTCCTCGAGACAAAAGAAGGGGAGAAGAGCAAGAGGAAGGGATGAACAAGGAGAATGGCAGTCCTGGACAAAGAATAAGTTTCTGAGAAGGGAAAAAAGAAGGAATGAGAATGAGAAGGGAGTGAAGGAGAGAAAAAGGAATGAAGGGAGAGAGGGAGCAGCAATAATAAGGTCATTTGTTACAGGAGCTACTCCTAGTCTGTGTGTATGTAACACAATTTGAGCTAATTGTATTGCCCTCACTTTGGGGACGCTGCTGTCTGTCTCTGAAGCTTTTTCTAATTTCCCCCCTTAATGTACGATTTCAGAATCTTTCATTCTAATGATTTTAATGCAATCAGCAAAACTATGCATGTAATTGTCTTTGGCACGGCACTCGCTGGAGTGGCACTCAGGGACAGCTCCCTGAACCCAGGACTCCGGCAGGAGAATGCAAAACAGGCCTGTTTTCAATCACCGCGGCAGAAGGCAGCCGGCAACGTCTGCGAAAGGCTGCCGAAAAAAAACATTTGTCGGAAGACAATGACAAAAAAGGGGGTCTCAGCTCGGTGCTATTCAGAGACAATTTGTAAGCACGGCTGTTGAAGTCGATCCAAAGGCTCCGGAACAGCTGGAGCTTTGCAGTGATTGATAAGTGCGCCCAGGAGAACTTCATTTCTGCCTGAATGAAGACAAAAGCCCCGCGATGCTGGGCGGATGGGTAATGTCACTATCATTAAGTAGTGAGAGTGGATATGCCAGACCTTCAGATGGGGACACAGTCAGGGCTACGAGGAGAGGTCAGGGCACCCTCCCTTCCTTCCCATCACCGCCAGCTCTTTCCCCTCCCTGACTCCCCCTCCCCACACACACACTTTCAGCACACACACACCCTTTGCTAATTGTAATGCCACTATAATAAAGTTCCCCTGGCTTGTGAGTACCACAACACAGGTCTCAGCCTCCCCTTCCCGGCAGCTGTGTACCCGCTCCTTCCAGCCCCGCTAGGGCTGTTCTACCAAAGGAGGCTCCAGGCCACCCGGATGCACCTTGTCCAGGGACAGTGTGGCTGTTGCTCATGGTCCCACACTCAGAAGACATCAGCCTTGAGAGCCACCTCCAGGACCAAAAATGGGTGATTCCCAACCGGAGGCTCCTCGTCTCCTTGTGTCCTTCCCCATATTGCTCAGCAGCCCCTCCTGACACATCAAACCTGTATTTCAGAAGCCAAGCCCAGCTGAAATTTTTGGACAATCCTGCAAGAACAGTCTCAGCACAGAAGAAAGCGTGAGGTACACAAAGCTGATGGCAACGGAACCGAACTGACATCTATGTGCCTTGCACAGCATCTCACCTGCCTTGAGGCTTGCCTGGTACGGGATGTTTGCTGACACTTTTCCCTGCAGTTACCAGATCTCACACACAATATTAAGTGTGAAGTGTATTAAAGCCCAAGCTCTTGGAGACCCATGAGTAGACAAAAATTTCAGCTTTAGCTTTGTGCTTTTGTCATGGGGAACAGCAAGTTGGAAAATACAACCCAAGTACATTCTGCAGGTTCTGAAGAAGTCAAAACTAAGAGACTCATTACTCAACTGCACTTGGTTCTGTCTATACCAAGTCAAAAATCAAAAGCTGTCTACTCAGTTTCAGCATATTCCATAATTATGACACTGGACACCTTTGTAGCACTATTGGTAATTAGCAGTGCACCACAGAAGCCATCAGAAAAAAGACCACAGCAAGGGTGATACCCATGCAGGAAGGGGAACAAACTGCTTGAAATTGCTCCAAGCTTGTCTCTCAAATCCCCAGAGGATCTAACAGCCCCCATCTCAAACATGTGCACTTTCCACTCCAAGTACTGAACCTACCTCTTTTCTCCTGTTGTCAATGGCCAGCAATGCCATACAAGACAAAGACCTCTTCCAAACACCACACAATCTTTCCTTCAGAGAAAACAGATGAGAAGCTTCAAGAGAGTCAGGTGAAGTTGGTGTGGGACCTCTTCCAGGCTTG
This sequence comes from Aythya fuligula, assembly GCF_009819795.1. Lineage (NCBI taxonomy): Eukaryota > Metazoa > Chordata > Aves > Anseriformes > Anatidae > Aythya > Aythya fuligula. The sequence continues at coordinate 17,820,914 of NC_045565.1, read as the reverse complement.
TTGCTGATCCAGACCAAATCACACCCACTCTTTTCCCACTGCTCCACCTTTGAGAGCTCTGCAGTGCAGGGTCCTGGCTGCTGCTCAGCTGTGGAGCACCTACAGCTGAACTGGATCTGGGGCTCTGTCCTGCTCCAGCAACAACATTCCCAAGGGTCCCTACTGCCTATCAGTGACTAAATCCCTGCCACATCGCCGCCACCACACCAGAAGCCTTAAGGCAAAGTTAAACACAAGCAGAAACTCCTGCTATCAAACTAGGGCAACACCTGTGCCACAGAGCAGACCCGTATGAACCTCTAGAAGCTCCATCTCCCCCCGTGGTGCCCATAACCTTCACAGACAGGCTGCCTGGAGGGAGGGAGCTGAGAGGTCTGGAGATGTGCTCCTTTACAGAAGGGGCTCTCTAGCACCCTAGCTCTAGCAACCAACTCCTCAGCCAGCATCTTGCTCTCCGCAGGGTGAGGGAGTGGCACAGGCCAGCAGGAAAGCCGGCTCCCTTCGGCCTGCGGCTGCTGTCTGTACACATCACTCTGAACCTCTGTGTTCAGCACTGTCCTTGCCAAAGCCCCCCCAGGATGTGCACGCTGCTCCCCTCCTTGCTGTCCCACCCTCCTGCCCCCCCAGCTAACAGCTACGCAGAGCACTGCAGTGTGGGGGGGGTGAGGTCCTCCCTGAGCTGGCAGCCCTACCAGGCACGGCTCTCGTAGCATCCCTAGGGCACAGGGGTCACAGCAGACTTTCTGGAGAGGAGAAGAGCGGCTCCCGAAGCTCCTGATGGACCCACCACACACAGAAGGCACAGGATGTCCCAGCAGCTTACAGCTCCTCTCCTCCACTGAGCAATGCCACTTCAGCCTCTAACCCTCCACGCTGCAGACAGATGCGATGGTACAACAGCATCTGCTAAAGGCAGAGATGTCTTTTTTCAGGACCTGCACATTCAGCACTGTTATCAGCAACACATCAGAGCAAAGCTTTAGCAGTGAGCAGAAGCGAGATACCAGGCTTTAATGAACTAATCTGGGCCTGCAGAGACTTTGTTCCAACTAAGTAAAGACTCCCCAAGCCTCCACTCAAGCCCCATCAGACCTAAGCCTCCAGCAACGTGACTGTGAGCTGCAATATCGTGCTCCCCATGCGACACTCCAGCTCTTGCTGCTACCAGGCTCCAACTTGCAGAAGGAGGATCCATAAGGAGGAGGAGAAGAAATTGCCCAAGTGTCTCACTTGAGCAATTTTACAGGGACAGGCGGGAGCGGTCCCTGCTTTTAGACCCATGCAGGTACAGCCTCTGTGCCCACTGTGGGAGCACAGGTAAGAACCAAAAGCAGTCCCAGCACCTCAGAGCTCAGTTCAGATCCAGACCCAAATGGCAGGGGTGCTTGGTGCTGGTGACTTTGTGCACCTCCCTGCCCAACGCCATGGCAGGAGGGCAAAGCAGGACCCCAAATCTCCTCCAGCGTGCCTCTGTCCCTGCCCTGATCTGTGGGATAATAAATAGTGATCAATCTTGACAGAGAGCATCCAAGTGCCTGGCGTGCTGTGGAAGGTGAGGGCAAGGCAGGCTGCTGCAGGAGTGATCCCTGGCCTGCCTCTCGAGATGACCCCAGAGAATTCACACTGCCCGCTCCCTCCTCTTGAAAGGTGATAACAAAGGTGTGAGTTTCTAAGCCTGACTGGCTCATAGAGTTAAAACCCAGTGAACCTGACCAGATCAGTGATAAAGCCAGAGCTGTGCTGAATTGGTCATTCTCTTGCTCTCTCCTTCTCTTGCCTGACCCCTCTTTTGCATGGTTCAGAGAATCGGCAAAACTCCCTGACACAGAAACTGGAAGACACTCGATCTGTCGGTAACAATTTCCAGCGGCTTTGATGGGAGCAGGCAGAGCACAGGGAGGCTAAGAAAGGGAAAGTGAAGAAAAAAAGGAAAAGCATTTCTCCTGCCTCCCGTCCTCCTTGCTTCCTGTCACTCACTCATTTTTCCTTTGGCTTTCCCGGTGCTCCGAGAGCATCTGTTCTTTGCTGATGGAGAGATAAAGCAGCCCATGAGCTGCAGGAGGTATCCCAAACTGTGTCATAAAACAGAATAATTCATCAGAGAGGAAAGACTGTCTGCACACAGATGAACTTTCTTATTTTTAAGCCCTTTCTCTTGCGGAGTTCTGGTTCCCTATTCAGGCCTGGGGCTGCCTGCACTGACACAGAGACCTGGAGCAGGTAGGAAGGCCAGTGCAGAACGCTGTACTGAGCACACAGGGCCCAGCTCTCATCACAACAAAACCAGACCTTCCCATTGCCATACAAGCTGCACCTTCAGATAACCTGCACCCTTGGAAGGGTCAGTGCTTGAAAACAAGCCACCTGTACAGAGACGGGATGGAAGAGCACCAAAGGAGAAATAGCAAGGTTTACAGCAGCAAAAACGTGCAGGAAGCACTTGGCTACTGAATCGCAGTGAGTCAGGTTCCTACATTTAGCCCAGGCACCACCTACCTGAGATAGCAGCAGGATGACAACGGGGTGAAAACCACCATGAAGCCTTCTCCTTCAAAAGACGGATCACATCTGGCTCAGAGTCTATGTAGTATTTCGTGGCTAGATGAGACCATGATTTTTGCACCCTCCCCCCTTTCTCTTGGCACAGACAAACTCAAAAGGAAAGCTTTACTCCCTCCATGGTGGAAACCCCACCAGTGTGTTAACAGCAGGAAAGGGTCCCAGGGTTGAAGAAAGGGCTGAAATCTAACTTTGGAAGTGACCAGTGCAGGAGTTTCTCTCCCCATCCAGCTCTTGGCAGTGCCACAATCAAGCTTCCATGGTGCCCACCCTCCCTAGATCCCAGCATTGTGGCACATCAGCAAAAGGAAACCCTAGAGGTGAAGTTGCAATTGCCCTCCCTGAGGCTGTCGATCCAGAGCTGTGCCAAAGGCAGCTGTTTGTTCCCTCCTCCAGAGATAATTGCTTGTGCTTGAGACACCGCTGCTGCTCTCAGATCTGGCACTTCGGTCTGCTGCAGGCACCCTGCCCATGTCCCAGGAGAGCCACAAAAGGGCCTCAGGTGTTTGGTGACTTATCCCCAGCTAGCAAGAGAGCAGTAACCATCAGCCCACTGCCAGGCCAGGTGCTGCACACCAACACCCCCAGTGGCAGTGCAGCCACAGCCCAGCACCCGTTAGCAGGCTGCTTATGCTGGCGCTCTGACACTGCCCACCAGCACCACACCAGCTCTGGGCTTATCCCACCACAGCCATTTGAAATGAGCAGTCAAGGAGCTGGACGCCAAGGATAAATAAGGTTTCTACTGATGCTGCTTCCACAGTAGGATCCTAGAAAATTTAGCTGACCTTTGTTAAATAAGCTCAATGGGTCCCTTGAGATACAGTGAATTACTGGGAGCCACGCAATGAGTATCTGCCCCAAGCCACAGCCTGCAGAAAGGTTTTTCCTGCGCAAGAGGCTGCAAGCCATCTCTGGGCAACATATTTCTTTTATGCAAAGGGCAGTAGGGCACCCCAACCTACTGCCAAGGAAGCAAGTTGTGCCCTGTCTACAAAACCACTCAAGGGTACGGGAGAGTGCACCAGTGAAGCTTTTGAATTGTGGCACAGGAAACTTCCCAGCAAGAAGGCTGAGTGGCCAACAGAAAGCTGAGCAGGGCTAGCCCCTTCAGAGGGAACTCAACTAGGACAGTTTCCACCTGGCCAAGATGTGTCCAGCATCACATTTCTGGGCATCCACAATTGTTCCCGGTGTCATTACTGCTTCCTTTCACAACCTCAGAGAGTGAGAAGGAACAGGGAGGGGAGAAATGAGATCAGAAACTATTTTCTTTTTGTCCTCCTTTAAGCAACTCCTGGTTAAGTGTTTAGACAGATACCTGGATTGCCCTTTCATGGCAAATTGAAAAGGCATCTGCTTCAGGTTGGTTTGAGCTCCCTTGTTTTTTCTGTTCCCCCCCCCCCCCCCCCCCAAACTCTGACTTCTCAAAAGTTTTAACTGAAACAGCTCACTGTTTCTAGCATCCATAAAAACATCAACATTTTTATTTTTGAAACCTATTTGAGTGGCCCCAAGGGGCCACCTCATTTCAGTGAGGTGGGGGGAGGCTGGGGCAGGAACAGGGATGGCTAGGGAAAGAGGATCATTCATTGTGGCTGAACAAGCACAATTCCATTTGCCAGGCTCTGAAATGAGAAACTCGTTGCTGATGAAATGAAAAAAAGGGAAGAGCTCCTCTGTCATTTTTCTCCTTTTCTCCACCCCAAGTCTTTCTTTCCTTTTGCTCCCCCCGCAACCCCCCCAGGCCTTCCAAGCAGGCTCTCTGGAGATGAAGGAGGAGATGCGCAAACAGGCCGGTGTCTCAGGGGGAACCCACACCTCTCAGTATTCAGAATATTAGATGTGAGATGACAGAGGAGTTATCAATCTTATTTTGATGGAATGAGGAGTTTCATTTGTTAGCACAGGATGTGAAAGAGGCCTTTCAGAGCCATTCACTGACTTTTCAAAACACATTTACCACTGGAGCTTTGTGACTGCTCATTGTACACAGTGTCCAGGTAGGAAGGGGAGCCACATCCACACCTGCCAGCCTGTCCTAGGGCAGAGAGCAGGGGAGGTGCAGACAGGCAGAAGTACACACAGTGGCAGTGGTGCTGTGCAAAGCAGAGTGATGGCCAGCTCTTAGCTGGTGGAAAGCCTTATACCCTACTTCACTTGGCCTGTAACATCTGATGATGCAGCCCAAAAGATGTAAGGAAGTCAACCAGAACCTCTAATGACACCAGTGACTACAGCATCTGTGAAGCCAACTGGGCTTAATCCTTTCCCTTAACTGCAGACTCACCCCAAGCCCTCTTCGCATCAGCATATCAGCACTTCCTCACCTCCCTAATCCCAGTGCACCCAGAGAGAAGCCTGAGCAAGGACAGGAGATGATCACATACCACACACAGCCATCCGGAGAACTGGGTCCTGACTGACCACAGAGCAGCAGCGGAGCTGGGATTAGGCTCCAATGGGACCAGTGGGAAACAAGGTTGTTAGGGCAGCTCCTGGGGGAAGAAAAATAAATACTGTCAGCATTAAAAAGTTTCCAAGTGAAAGACAAGTCAGCTACCTAAAGAGCAGAGACAGGGCAGGACTACTCACTGGTAAAGAAAGATAGCAGCGTTGTGGGCCACGGGCTGCGAGTTATGTATTCTGGTTCATGTGGTTTTCTGGCTTTTTGTCAATCCTGCTGTTTATCAGGCTGGCATTTCTAACCCTTCCCTGTTTTCTGTACTGTGTGATCCACAGCTCCCAAGCTTGTGCATTGTCCCCTTTTTGGGGAACCAGAAGGGACAGGTTTCAGTCTTCTCCAAATTCATCTCTTTACACTGCCTGATTTTTCCTAAGCATCAGCAGTTGTATTTGGGGCTGAACCAGCAACTGTGTGACCCAATTCTCTCTTCACTTGCTACTAACTAGTGTGAATTGCACACAAATCAGATATATACAGGCTCCAGAAACCTGCAACAGACGTGGGAGTTGCTCTGACCAACATTTTCAAGCCTTAAAGATAAAGGTTTGATTCCTAAGTGCACATTTACTGAGAACATTCTGCTGCTCAAAACTTAGCATAAGCAGCACGCCCATTCGGGGGTAGGATAAAAACATGGATACCCCAAAATCCAAGGTTAGGTGCTGAATATTTAAGAACCAGCTGAAGGAGATAAGTAAAACTCCCTTGTTTCCCAGGGAGCTACACTGATGTAAGCTAACTAAAGGTTCAGGCCTCCAAGTTTCATACAGACAAGTTGGAAATGCTGGACTGCTGCTGTTTCCTGCAGAGCCAGCATATTGCAACGAGGTGCTGTTGTTTATGACAGACCACTGTGCAGGAAAATCTCCCGGTCTCAGACGTGGCCTTTCCATCAGAGGTCACCAAAAAGTCATCAGTGATTTCATCAGATATCAGCCAACTCAATTGCCCTTACGTGCACACATAGCAGTAACACCGTACGGGTCACACTCATTTCCTTGTGTGAGTCAGTCACTCTGAGCCCAAGGCCACCAGTTAGGAGAAAGAAAGATCGCCTGAGATCCTGAATTAGATTTCTGCCTTGGCTCAGATCTCGCTCCCAGAAACATGCCTACTGAGTGATTACAAGAATTATACACCCAGTGTAGTGTTACAGGAGGCTGTCCAAGGGAGCTGTACTGCAGCAGCAGAGATCAGCGTGGTCCCGCCAACACCCCAGCATCTCAACACCATTTGTAGACCTGCTCCGACATCTGCACCCCACAAATTTGGCTACTGTCTGAAGTCAGCATCAGAAAGACAAAGAGATGAAAGAGTAATACAGACATTTCCCACAGAGAAAACACTTGTTCTAGCTGTCAATGATTTACAGGGTCACGTTGTTCTTTGTTGACAGATTTTATTATTTATCATATTCATTGCTGGTGCTCGAAGGAGCCCCACATGCAGGAGCTCGGGCTGCGTAGTGCAAGGTGCTGCACAAGTACAGAAAGCTGCCAGGGAGATAAAGGCACCTGAGTCCTGCCAGCTGCTGCCACTGCAGAAGATGCTGCAGATTCACAGCAGGACGTAAAAGAGGCGGTAGGGGAAGATGGCAGGTGTCCAGAGTGCCAGAACATTTCTCAGCTCAGCACAGAACAAAAAGATTCTTTTCACTCCATCAAGTTTATAGAGTTAAGTTCACAAACGCTAAATGCTTGCATCATTTTTAATGCTTTCTTACTGGCCACAAGGCTATCAAAATGCAGAGGAACTGCCTGCGCAGCCAGAATCCTGAACAGGAGATTACCCAATAATAATAATTATTATTGGTATTATTATTACAGATTTATACAAGCTACCTCCATCAAGAGAGCATTGTATGCCCCTTGTGAAATAACATTTACTTTGCTCCTTAAAGACAAATTAGAGGCTTTACAGGTTTAAAAAATATATATATACACACTGGTAAGCTACTCTAAAGCAGTGGGGGAAGGCAGCAGCCTACAGCAAACACACACAGATGTACCTGTTAACCTGCAGTCACCCTTCCCGTGGTGTAAAGCAGGAGCAACCTTCCTGGAGTCAGAGCACCAGGTACTCCACTAATACAGATCAGTGCAGCTCACTGGCTTCGTACGAACACCCCACAGCTACAATACAGGCACGACTGGGCCATCAGGCCCATCTGGGCTCAGCCCGTGCCCGTATGCTGTTGTTCATTCAAAGGCTGACCTCAGCACACAGCAGCTCCCATGAAAAAGTCCCCACTCCACTACGGTGTGCACTGAGCAGTGCCAACACACTGCTCCTGCTTCAACAGCTTGCAGTGCAGAGATTGAAACCAGGTATATTCTGGATGTGTTCTCAGGTGATAAGAACACCACCAAATCTCCGAATCGTACGGTGAGCCCATACAGGCCCATATTTTCCTTCAAGCCTCAGCTCCCACCTAGTGAGTTTGAGATCTTCCAGAGAAAGGCTTCTCATCCCTAAAGAAGCCTCACAACCCAGACCTTCAGGCTGGTCTTTCTGCCCACTTCTGGCCTCCATCTGAACCCTCAGCACACAGCATACCAGCTACTGCCAGGGTTAGCTCTCAATCCTGTGGGTGCCTGATCAGTCTAGAACCAACTAGAAGCCTGAAGAACAAAACAGCCGAAGCAAAGACTGGGCAACAAAACACAACTACAACCCTGGTGAGACATAATCGACACAAACTCTGCTCAGAGAGATTTCAGTGTGTCTCAAGTTGGAGTCAGAATTACCAACTCAATGTGCACATTTATTTTACTTATTATTCAGGACTAAAGAAGTCACTTATCTCTGGCAGGAAAAAAGTGAAGTGAAATACCAACACACTGGGAAAGTAAATAAGTGTACCACTGCTCCGAGACAGCGGTGTGGGAGCTTTATAACACAGCTGGCAACCAGAGCCCTGGAGAGGGACAGTGTCTCCTTGCTACTCTCATATGTCATTTAATAGTGTTAGTTTAGTTAAAGGGAGTAAGCTCCAAGTAAGCTGCTAAACTCCCCACCTCAAAGACTTCCAAGAGGTTCTCAGAAGAGCTTCAGGGCCATGTCCCTGAGTGCCTGTGCCAGAAGGATCCTCCAGGATCTCCTTCCACCTCTGTGATTCTTTCATCCCACAAAATTGCAGAGTAGATGAGGTTGGAAGGGACCCCAGGAGACCATCTAGTCCAGCCTCCCTGCTCAAACCAAGGCCAGGAGGAGGCTGCTCGGGGCTGCATCCTGTCAGGTTTTGAGTGTCACCAAAGACAGAGACTCCACGACATCTAACAACCTCCTCCTGTGTTTGAGCACCCTACAAAATGACTGGCACCCAGTCACTCATCACACTGATCTCATTCACGGGGCTACCAGGCCCCTCCATTTGGGGCCTACTTTTTCCACTTAGCCTCCTGCCAGCACTTCTCTGGTTAAAGGAAAAGCAAAGTTAAAGAGCAGCAACAGCTGCTCCGGTGTCTTCCCCAGATGTTCAGCGATGTTCAGCCCGTTAACAGTTTGAGAAATCATTCGTCAGCAAAGGTTTTGCTGCCTTGCAGGCTTATCTCTGAAACAAGATGGTACTTACAGAAGAACCTGCTCTCACCCTGCCACGCTCAGTACCTGGAAGCCCCTTGTCATTTTGTAACCCAGCAGACTGTTCGCTCTTTGGGATGCAGAATTTACTCAATGCCATGAAGGACATGGATGCCAAGAGGCTCCCACACCTGTGCAAGCCACCTGCCTGCACTCACAGAAGTCAGGCTGAGTGTTTCACAAACAGAAGTTAGCCCAGACTCCCTGGGTCCCATGCCCCAGCACACCTCCCCGCTGCCTCCTGGATTACCACGCAATTACCATTATGGTTCTCTGCTACGGGGCGTGATTGCAGAGGTCAGTGCAAGGGAGAAGTGCAACAACCGAGTGTCAGTGTTGAGATCAGGGCACGGCCACCAGCAGGGCGGAGCAGAGCAGCTCACAGCCCAAGTCACAGCCGGTCAAATTACAAGCAGCAAGGGGCAGCCTGGGCAGGCCCGTGTTAGGACCTCTTAACACCCGGTCTCAAGGACTTGGAACTGAACCACCGTGACAAGAGCTAATTGCCAGAGGGATACAGTCAGGACCAATTACAAGTGTTAACTGCCAATTAAAATGACAGGGCCAATATCAGGGCCACTGCAGAGATCAATTATGGGATTACAGCAAAGGCCCGCACAGAGATGAGAACAAAACCCACCTGCAGCCACACACAGAAACCCAGGTAAGGAGCTTCCAGGAGTGGAAGATGACCTTTTCCCTTGAGGCAGCTGTCAGGCAGAGGCACAGTGTCCTACCACCACCATGAATGAGGTTCAGTGAAGCTCAGGAAACAAGGCTGATTCACCCCAGCTGGAGTTTCAGCTGGAGGCCTTCGGTGTTGGTAGGAGTGGTGTAAGGAGACTTCCCTTCTCCCCAGTGTTAAGTCTGGTCATAACGAGCTACCAAACCACGTTTACAGAGGGCTCACCAGTAAGGAGCAGGGAGCACAGCTCCACCAGCTCTGAGGAACCAGCCAGGTGTGAGATCCACACCTCCACCACCACTTTGCTAGTATTAACACCAGTGAAACCAGAATCACAGATGTCAAGCTCAGCCTTGCTCCCTCCATGCATAATTACCTGCCCAGCCATTACACGGGGCATGAAGGGGCTTCTCAGACCCCTGCTAAGGCCTCCAGTTGTTTCAGTGTGGTGGAGCTTTGAATAACCTTTGGGTTTGGCTTCCATTTGCAGAGCCCACACATTGTGCTTAGGGCCTGGGCCACCTGGTGAGCTCACATAGACCTTCTCCATAAACTTTGAAGGCATCTAGCCCGAAGGCAGATGGTACACAAAAACCATCCCTCCTGTGCCCTCTAAGACCATCTAGGGGAGGAGGGTGGGCATAACATGAGGCAGTCGGGCAGAGAAGCCATGCTGGGGTGGAGGCATGCACATGCAGATTTCCCAAGGGCCTGAACTTTGATTTGTTAGAAGGAAAATGCCTGGGATTGTATCTACTTAAATGCAAAGCCCTGTTCCAGGTATAATCTCCCCTACTACCAGTTTAGCCCAGGATTGCTACATGCCCGTGCAGACTGACCACATCCACCTTTAGGGTAGGACACACAGCACTCCAGACTTCCATATGTGGAAGAGACCCTGATTCCATACACACTAGCCCTAGAAAGGCCAGATTTTGTAGCACTGAATACCAGAGGCTGCTCACATCTCTTTGGGGCTGCAGGACCCACAGCAACAGGGAAATTAGCTGCAATTGGCAGCACACCTGCACTTACAGCACAACCAGGAGGACACCAAGACCCCACCCCACAAGGCCTGGCTCCTTACCAGGCAGCCACCATCACACAGCTCAGCATCCAAGCTATGCCCAGGCTTTATGCCCTGGGCTGGGGAACGATGCCTCCCCCACCAGCTGGAGGAGATTCCCCGCATGCCATGCCTTGCCGAGGCAGCCAGTCAGCACTGCGCTACCTTCCCAGCTCACCTCCGAGAGGCTGCTGCAAACCCAAAGAGACATTATCTTACCTGCCACCGTGTTACCTCCTTGACTGCCAGCAACGGCAAAGGGACTGGTGAAAAATGCTGTAAATTAATTAACATCAGACCTCTTGTAGCTGTTTGTTACTGTAAACAAACATTTTAATATGCAGTAATTAATTAAATCTGCCATGCTGTCCCCCTCCTCCCATTGATCTTTCTTCAGCTTTTCTTCTGCTCTGCCTCATCTTTTTCGCTTGGTGAAACAGATCACTTGCAAACAGAGACACTGCTTTCCCAGTGGTCCAACAGCAGCGACCCAATTCAAAGAGATCACTTTCCTCTTCTTAATCAAATGCCATTTCCTTTTTTTTGCCCATGCATACTGGTTTCTTCTCCTCCTGTGCACATTCATTTCTCTCTCTGACAATTTCCTTCCCATTTATCAAACCCAAATATGAAGCTAAATATAAAACTTAAGTTTTTGGTAAGGATTTAAACAATACCCCAGCACTTCTCAAGTTGTCACCCATACCAAAGACTTTTGTCAGATGATGTACCTTGGCCCTGTCTACTTTCCTCTGGCAGAACCTTTCCAATCCCATCCCACCACCTCTCTAAACTATTTTATTCTCTCATCTCTAAGCAGACCCCAAAGCAGAACCCCAAGTTCCCCCAGCAGCCATAGGCAAGCTGCAGACACTGCTCAGCCAAAGCACATTTCCCAGCTAAGTTTCCCTGGCAGCTCCAGCCTATATTTGGTGATGCATTTACAGCCCCACAGTAATACTGCCCTGTATTTTACCTTTTTCCCATGCCTAAAGATTAACAGAAGCCAACTGCAACCCTACAATTTCTGCAAAGCTGTAGAGAGAGCTCTGCAGCCCCTGCCCAGACAGAAAGCTTTCTGACAGACGTGGTCACTTGGAACCTGGAGGGCTAGTGTTGGGCTCTGGGGCCAAACCAGGGGTAAGCAAAAGAACAGCATGCCAGTTGGTGCAGAGCTGAAAATGCATGGCAGAAGGAAAGCAGTTACTGCTAGGAGACCTGGGAAAGGAGAAATTCTACTGCTGACAAGGGACATCTCTAACCAGGAAAAGGATGATTTAAGTCAAAGAACTGTAGCTACAACTGAATGAAAAAGCAGTCCAGCACTCCAGTTACAGGGGGTTGAAAAGCATCAATGGGGAGGAGCAGGGCTGCTCCACAGCAGCAGAGTAGCTAGGAAGCAAAGCCAGCCACAGCACAGGCAACACTCACCAACTAGAGCAGCCCCCCAACATCCAAACAGCGTTACCAGAGAGGGGCCCATCAGTGTTTCTGGACAAGACAGAGTGTTGGATTAGGTTCGGTGTCCTTCCAGGGAGCCCAGCCAGGAGCAGCATGAGATGGTGCTGCCAACAGCGCTCCGAACCAAGCTACACCTCAGTCCAAGATCCTTCCACAAGACAGGGCTGAGTACAAGCACCCCTAACCCACAGAGAAAGGGCCAGGGGTGGGATGTGATGAAAGCTCCCAGGCCAATGGGCAGAGGGTGTGTGGGTGGGAGGCCCGGGTGAGGCCCATCAGGCCACTAAGGAGCAGGGGCAGGCAGCAGGGCCTTGCCTGCAGCATCTCCTCCTGTAGGGTCCCCTCCTGTAGGGTCCCCTCCTGTAGCATCCCCTCCTGTAGCATCCCCTCCTGTCACGGAGTGGCTTTGCCCCGCACAGCCAGCTGCCTCCCGTGGCTCCACATGGGGCTGCTCGGGGCAGGAATACAGCACTTGGGGGGACTTCAACCTAGTATGCAATCAAGGCATGAGCGTGGAAGAGGGACGCGATGTGGGGGACCCCAAGGATGTTTAGGCCACTTCCTTCTCCCGGTTTCACTGCAAATATCCATCCATTCCAACTGGTCCTGGCCCAGTCCTGGTTCTACTTCACATTTTCAACTTACCATTTCCATGCACCCAAAATAATGGTAATATTTGAATGCCGAGAGTGCATGGTGTCATTGGGTGAGGACCAGGTCTGCAGGGCCCCATAGAGGTGTCTCTATACGTGCATACAGATGGAGGTGTGTGCACGACAAGGAATTTATGTACAAGTACACTCGTGTAATAAATGCTGTGGCAACGCGTGCTGTTTGAAGGATGACTGTCCTCATCCAGAGGTTGTACCATCCCCACCTTTGTGCAACATCTCCCAAGACGTTTTATAAATGTTCGGTGGCAGCTTACTGCCACAGAAAAAGCTGCTGGTTTGGGTGGAGCTAAGCCAGCCCTGCGTGAAGTGGGAGGCAGCTGGGGCAGAAATGAATTACAGTTCCCCGTCTGTGCTGGGTTATACTGAAGCACGGAGAAGTTGCCTTTCCAGGCAACCAAAGCCATCACCCAAAGAACTGGGCCAAGGCCGGGAGCTCTGAGGCCCTTTCTGCTGTCTGAATCACTTGGTGTGACCCTTGTTCCCTCCAGGGAACGGGATTTCCACGGCCCAAACACTTCGCATGCAGGAGATCGCTGGCTCCAGTCCATGCTCCCCAGCGCTCCCCAGCCTCCACAAGGCTGCCATTTGTGCGGCTCCTAGGGTGGCCCGGTGCCTTTCAGATCCTGGGTTTCAGCACAAAAGCTGGCTTCAGCGAAGCCAACCAGAGCCGTGAGTACCCGGCACCTCTCAGGAGCAAGCCCCGCATTTGCAGTTTTATTATCCATTTTTCTTTTAATGTCCTGCACACTTGAGAAACCCTGTGTGAGAGTCAGAATGAGAGAGAGGGAAAAAGAGAGAGCGAGGGAGAAAGAGAGCTCATCATGCCCATAAAAGGGACAGATTCTGATTAGCTGAAGTTATAAAAATGATTTATACTTGCAAACATTATTTCTACTTGTATTGTTTGCCTGCGAGCGTTAACATCACGTCATGGACACTGTAGCCAGACTCAGGCATCCCTTGAGACGGGACAGATGGCTAACGTCCCCTTCCCATCAAAGAAACCCCCCAGTGCAGAATTGGGGTGACCAGAAGAAAGACTTTGCTCTGGCTCTTGGCACTTCCAAGCCTCGCGGGAACATTCATCCTAGCGCAGCCAAACCAGCGTCCCAGGCACCGAGAAGAGCACTCCTGATGTCAGCTCCTTCCCCTCTCTGCTTGGCATTTCCTGAGCAGGAGAAGCACGCTGAGTCCTGCCTATATTGTGTGCTTTCCCCGCCTCCTGCCAGCCCAGATCTGGGTTTATTTCCTCATCCGTGATTATTGTAAAGAGGAGCAGAATGAAATGCAGATGCAAAACATGCTCGTAAGAATTTCCTCTCTCTCTCTCCCCCATCTGCCAGAGAATAGATTTTAATCTTTAATCCATGAGCAATCAGCGAACACTAGCGAATTGCAAATTACAGATGTTTTACTGTCTTTGGCATTTTTAGCTTCCTCGCTTCCCCACTGCCACTCAGTGTCTTTCTCACATCCTCCCCTCTTCTGCATTCATCGAATGCCACGCGCCATCACCAAAACCATATGACACTGTCATCATTTGGTAATTAAACCTTTACTCACTTTAAATACGCAAAGCTGGCTGGGGTAAGCAGCACTTAACCCTTTCCTGACAGGCTCTGCGCATATCTGGAATGAAGGGAAGGGGGATGGTGGACAGAACGGGAGGTAAGGGGAAGCCCGAAGTTTGAAACCGTGTCCAAGTGCTGAGGGCTCTCTTTCAAAGCACCCCTGCTCTCAGAGAGGCCAGAAGAGATGGCAAAGGCTTCTTCCCATTCACCTTATTGTCTGGGTGTAGGGCACCACTGGAGGAGAAGAAGCCAGTCCCTGCTGCAGGACACGCCAGGGGCTGCTGGAAGACACCAGGCCCCTGCCAAAAACGCTCTAAGCTGCACCCCACTTTGCACCGAGCACTTACGGACTGAGCCCTGGCTGTGTCAGGTTGCTGAGTGGCACGAGCTGTCCCACTCTGAGGGCCCCGGGTTGACTCTTTGCTGCTCGGAAGGAGGCCTCCCAGGTGCAATGTGTGAGACGTGGCAGCATGGGCAGCCCCTCAGGAGGGGCGGCAAGGAGGCTTGTAACCACCCTGCCTTTCTGCTCAGCCCCCGAGTGGGGTCAATCCAGCTGGGCCCTAGTGTGTACATCATCTCAGTTCCTTGGAGTATATTTCAGCTGCAAAGGACAGGGAAGAACTTGTATACTGCCTCAATCACAAGCTTATGGAGGAGACAAAGCACAGCACAACATGACCCCAGCAAGAGCTGCTGTGGGGGCACGGCTCTTGTCCTAGGGCTGCTTCCAGCAGGGTGACAGCAAGGCCCAGGGCACAAGGGAGTGCTCATCGCCACCGCCTGTGAGGGAGCCCAACTCCTGATCACTGCCATCCTTCATCGAAGGGATCCCAGACAAACCTGACACGGAGAGAGTGAGATGTGGCAAGGAGGGAGGTGGAGAGGGAGGGAGAGGGAAAGAGGGGGGAGAGGAAGGTGGCTGCAATTATTTTGCCGTAGATTGGCGGGGCCTGCTTTCCCTGTAAGAAGAATGCAACATTTGGGGAAACATAAATAACAGTTGACAAGAGACGGCACCGCAGAGACAGGCAGTAATTGTTTCACCTCCCTCTGTGCCCTGTCCACTTCAGGCTCCCAAGGAACTACCTTCGTATCTTAGCTCGAGGCAGCAGCTCAGGGCCCCTCTGGACCAGGAACAGCAAGAGCCTTAATCATTTTCTACAAGTTTGTCAATTTAACAAGTGTTTGCCCAAGGGGCACCTGTCTTCCTGCCTGCCTCTATTCCTCTCTCTGCTTGTTTGTTTGTGAGCTGGGGCATTCTGGCTGCTATCACCAGCACACCAGCTTCACACAGCCTGGCTCTAAGCAGGATGTGGCCAATACTGGAAGCAGCGTGGTTAACCCCACTTCCAAAGGTTACTCACCGGTATCGTCTCCACTTTCTGCCTTCATCTCTTCTTTCCTCCACCTCTCCCCGACATGAGCAGGGGCTCCCACAGACACAGCAGTGCTGCTCCCTCCCTCCGTCCCTGGCTGCCTCCCTGCTCTGCAGGCTGAGCTTACCCCAGGGCAGCTGGAGGTGAGCCCAGCAGAGGGCTGAGCACTGGAAACGCTGCCTTTCAGCCAAGCCCCCGCAGGACCTGGGGCAACACCAGGGAGCTCCGCTTCATCCCATCCTTTTGGAGCAGCACCCTTATAACGAGCAGCTCATCCTTACAGCAGAGAGAAGCTTAAGACTTGTCCCACAGCAACAGCAGCTGTGAGAGCATCGTAGTGTCCAACCAAACTTGGCTCTGGATACCTAGCCCATCTATACCCTACCTTCCCAGCACTACAGCTCCAGTTATGGCTGATAAAGTCACTCCACTAATAAAGGAAGATTGACTGCAAAACAATCTGTGCTCCTGGTGTTGCTTTACCTGTGGAGCTGGGCGGGCAGAGCTCAGGCAACAGGACATTACCACAGCCAGGCAGCAACAGGAACCCAAGAAACCTCCCGGCCCCTACCAGTGGTTTTTACACTGAGGCTGGCCTGGAGCTTTGCGCTCAGGTCAGACTGTCAGTGGTTACAAGGGGAGGCTTGCCTGGACCATGATCCATTTGAGAAAGGAAAGCAAAGGAACTTGGCTGCTTGGGTTGACAGCAGGCAGGTTACATCTCACAGCAACCATATGAAAGTCTCAAGTCGGATGGAAAATCTTCCAGGATGCCCACTTGTTGGCTTTTCTTGATCTTTGAGACGGTGAAACAATGATGCTTTGCAAAAGCCAGAAGCACTACAACAGCTACTGTTGGGATTGTTACCTCTGAGGAGGTATCAGTGTGAATAACAATGAGCCACAGATCCCAATGTTTCACTTCAGCTGCGGGAAGCCTACAGTTGACAGCAGAATTTGTCTCTGTAAGCAGCCCCGTGCTCTCTCCATGCCTGGAACGGCATCACAGCCTCTCCAAGACTCGCTGCCCCTGGGCCCTTCACATGCCAGCAGTGGTTTATAATCTCAGCCTCCTCTCCACTGGCAGGCAGGACTTTAAGAAAAATGGGTGCAAAACCCAGGAAATGCACGTCCTTATTAATCACTGTTAGGGCTGACAAGGGGGAGCCGAGTCTTGGAGCATATCCAGGTGCAGCAAGGAGGGAGTGGGAACTGGAAAGGCCACTTCCCAAACAGCAAACACGGCCCCAGAACAGAGCCTGGGGTGACTCAGATGCAATCAGAGAAGCTGAAGTATGTTCACCGGTTCCTTTCAATCCGACACAAAGATGGACAGGACCAAAGGAGACATCCTAGGGCATTTTCCACTTGCTGCATGCCAAAATTGGAGCACGTTTTTCTCTGCAGTGCTCCTCTCTGCCTGTCACTGCTAGGAGAGACCTGAACAGGATGGAGCAGGGATGGGATACGCACTCCTTCAGCAGTGACCATAAAGAATCCACCAGCGTGGAAATAATGGGGAGATCAGAGGAGTTTTTAGGCGATGGATCCAATTACCCCTGCTCAGTCCTTCCCAAGAATAGGAACCCATCTCCAGGCTGCCTCTTCCCTTCCTCCTGGCAGCCTCAGCTGTCCCCTGTAGCCAGGCTTTGACCAGGTACTTCCCACCAAAAGTATTCTCAGGATCTGCTTTCCATTTTTCCCAGGCCAAAGTAGGTGGGGTTACACGGGAAGACCCCAGAGGGAGCAACAGGTTGGTTAAGAGCTTCAGGGAGCAACGAGACTTTGCTCCTGGAGCTCTTTGTTGAAAAGAGCAGGACAGGAAAACAGTTGGAAGCATTTAATGTGGCATGTGAGATGAGAAACTCCTAATCAGAGCATGCTAGGGGAAGCAACACAAGCCACTTCCCTTCTCAGTGCCTTTTTTTCTCCTCTCAGCCTTTCCCCTCGTTGCCTTCAGGCTGCACGTGCTGTGTGCATTTGTGCAGCACCTTGCACACAGTTGTGCTGGCCTCTGCTGGGCTGCCGGGGCTCACAGCAGTCCTGATGATAAACTCCCTTGGCAGAAAGTGCAGAGGGGAAATGGTGAAAAGTCTAGAACACAAATGAACTTGTATCGGTACTGAGGGGAAGGCAAATAAAAGTCCAGCAGCACTGTAGTAGCCTTGAGAAAAGGGCCTGGCAAACTCCTCGCAGGAAAGCAACAGCAGATGGGCTTGCACAGAGCACCATCACGTGGGCTGAAACCTGGCCGATGGCCCGTAAAGCAAAGGTAAGGTAACACGGTAATGATCAGCACAGGGGAGGGAATAGCTGAATTTGGTGTCAGGCCAATTCACGGGTTTATTAATGATATGGAGCAACACATACCGAGCACAGGAGCGGATGACACCAAATCCTCTCATCTGTTAGCTCAGCAGCAGTGACAGGGCCAAGCTAAGACTCTCCACTCATTTTTTGCCTATGGTCTAATAGACAAGGTCTCCAACCACAGCTATGACCGTGGCACCCAGGATTCGTTGATCACTTCCCTTTCAAGTACAAAATAAACTTCTGCCTGCTCAGCATCCAAGAGGGCAAGGCATCAATCCGTCCAGCAAAGCTGAAGGCAAGCTCATGTGCCGGGAGTTACATGAGTGGTTGATGGTTAAATCACACTACACTTAATCATGATAAAATCCCAATGTGAAAGCAGATGGGGCATGAACACCAGCTATACCATAACAACTGCCCACAGGTGCTTTCTAATACCCAGGAAATTCATGCTAGCTTAGTCCTAATCTTTTTTTTTCTTTTCTTTTCTTTTTGGGCAGGGTGGGGGCAGAGTTTGCCCTTGATGACTTTGCCCTTGGTGTAGAGTGCTTCAGGACAAGGCATGCACAGAAAGTGCCTGAAACGGCCAATATTCAAGGCATTCCCAAACCCAGCTCACCCGTGGTAACCCGTTTGGTTGAACCCTGAGCAGCCACTGATGAGAACGTGCCTCTTCCTGTTACTCACGCCGGACATTTGTACCAACAGGACCAGGCGCTCCCAGAAAGTGACTCAGGCTGGTTGCCAGGACCTGTGCAATCAGCACTTTAATTAGCTTGGCTGTAGGTCTGCGGCAAACACATGCCAGTCACGGAGCAGGCAGATACCCTCCTGCAGCACTCCGGTGGCATCAGAGAAGCCAGCCAGAAGAACAAGAAGAAGGTGGCTCTTCAGCAAGCAGATGGGAAAGTCGGGTTAGAAAAGGCAGAGAGCTAGCCCTCGGGTGCAATATACAAGTCCCATGAGCAAAGAGGGGTTCAGTTCATGAATGGGGGAAAGAAAAAAGGCACTGAAAACAGAAGAAGGTCTCACTAGATGTACTGGGAGTGAAGCAAGCAAGAGTCAATTTGCAGGTCATGTGGAGTTGCCCCAAGAGAGGGGACGGAAGCACTGGAATTATTTATGTCACTTCAAATTGCCTGGCTAAGGCATCTGATTACACATGGTCAAGAATAAGCCACTGGCGACGTCTGGGGGACTGCCAAAGGACCAACCCGTATTCCCCAAACAGGAGTGGTTCCTACCAGGACACAGCTGATGACATGCCCACCTCTCCCAGGGCTCTGCTCAGCGGGCAGCAGTGTGGCCAAGTGCAGGCAGAGCAATACTTAGGGCTCCTTGCAGGCTCCCGAATCACTATTGGGAAGTTTGGCTCATCATCAGCCCCTGATGTGAGTTCCTTCCTTTGCCCAAGCAGACTGCTGATTAACTAGGAATTAAGCTGGCATGAGACAAGAGCTTGTTGATGTCTCTATAATGCTTCAGCTGATAGACAAAAATAACTTTCATGTTGTCTATTCTGCTTGATCTTCTGCAAGCTTGTCTCATACTGCCAGACTGCCAGCCGAGGTCCTGCCGGTCCCGCCGTCCTGCACTAGCTCTCGGCAGGAGGAGAAGCACAGCTCACCACGCAGACACGGCCAGCCACCTGCAGAATTCGAATATACAAATTCACGCGTGTCCCCGCACATTCCCACTCACAGCTGACACGAGTGCCCAGCCCACCTGCATACTGACATCCACCAGCGGCTGGGGGATGCCCAGGTGTGTCCATAGCGTGCACACAGAAACCCTCTCGCCTCCCTCTCAGGCACAAGCACGTCAGTGAAAAGGTGTGCACACATTTGGAGATGCTCCCGCTTAAAGGGATACATTCCTTACAGATGCTCACTGCCCAACCGTTCACACACATCTCAGCACAGACACCAGTAGCAAATTCCGTACCCTCCAGGCAAATATTTGCTTATTCACATATAAGCTGTGCATACAACACGCTTACTTTGCCATGCCTGCAAAACACTGTTTTTCTGCAAGGCTACGGGAAAATACTTTTTAGTCACATTCATGTACGTGTGTGAAGGAACCTCTCTGAGAACCTCTCTGAGCCACTGACAATTGTGTAGGAAAGGGAAGAATTGTTCTTTATTTAAGAACAAATCCTTGTCTTTTCACAGTTCATAATTGTGGCAGCAACATGGAGCAGTTTTAAACTGCAGATCTTTGCCCTAACCTGCATTGCTATCGCTGCTGCTTGTGCTGCAGCAGCGCTGGGTGCCAGGCGATGGAGCAGGAGCTGTGCAGGGTGATCCTGGCTCTGAAGAGTTTACAGCCAGCATCTGAATTGCTCGGAGCCCCACACCACATGCACGTTGCAGGGGGGCTAAGAGCAGTGCCCGAAGCAGTTCACAGGCAGCCCAGGTGGGTCCCCATGGCACCGTGTCTCCACCAATACAACCACTGACGTGAATTTGAATTCCACCTACTCAGAAGAATTTTCTCTCTCCGAAGCCAATCTTTCTGCCAGGTGCTTCTCAGACCCTTCCTGACAGCAGTTTTCCTCAGCAGAAGGCTGCACGGCGCCCGACAGACGACATCTTAGCCCCCAGCCCTGGGCCCAGCCCGGCCAGCAGCCCGAGGAGACAGGGTCAGGCAGAGCACAGAGGGGGCCAGAATGTGGCTAAAAGGCCTGAATGGGGGCCAGCTGCAAGGCACGGCCAGTGTGGGGCATCCTTCAGGCACCAGAACTGCCCGAGGGAGCCAGGCCCAAGGGGGCTGTGTGCCCACCCAGAGACAAAGCGGGGCCCGGCCTGGGCTGAAGCAGAGCCCCTGAGCGTGGCTCGGGGCTGCAGGGCCTGGGGGCTCCGGGCAAGGCTGGTGGGGCCATGGATGCCCATTCCCTCAGAGGAAAGCAGGTTTGTCCAAAAAGGATGTGACCAGCAAAAGGTCCAAGCCCTGTTCAGAGTAGAGCCGAGCCATTTTGTTAAAAAGTCCCTCACTAAATTAGCAATAAGGTAATTCCCAGCTCCATCGCTGCCTTCCTTTGTGTCTTGCAGCCACTTCTGCCTTTGCTCCTCACCAGCAGCATGGAAATACCATTATCCCCCCTGCCTGCTGATCTGCTCTGTGCTAGTGCTGAAAGGCATTTTCTGAAAAGCATCCCACGAGGTTCTCAGATAGGTGCTTTGAAGAAGAATAATTCTTTCCTAAACCAAGATTTTACAGCAAAGACTATCTTGTATTACGTCTTTGCCTCACAAGGTGACACCAGAGTATTAGCTAATTAAATAATAACATTTCTGTTAAAATAATCTGTCCCCCCTGCACATTTTCACTTTTTTTTTTTTTTTTTTTTTTTTTAGATAAACTTGCACATGCTGGACCTGTTCACTTTCAAAAAAAAAAAAACTAGTAACACTAACAAAGTTATAATTCTTGTTCTAAATAGTATAGCTGGAAAATAAGAAAATCAGTTGCTTCCTGCATTTTGGTTCCAGATTATGATTTAACCCTGAAGCGTGTGAATTAATGTGATTGCCCAGTTGTAGAAATCTAAAAGGAAAACCATCTTTATAGTGTGAGATGACCAGAAAGCTTGTTAGGTGTTTTCAAAGAAGCAAGCTGTTTTGTTTAATAAAACATACAAGAGTACCATTGCAGTCCCCACATGTTGTAATAATCACAAGCAAGTTACGGCCTGAGATACCAGCAGACAGTAAAACTTTGCATCCTTTCTGCTGAGGTGTGAGTGAAAAAGAACCCCTGTGATTCTATTAGGCCAAAACCACACTTCTGCAAACACGTGAAAGCTGGGAGCTGCGTGCCGTCACTCGGCCCCAGGAGCCGGGCCTGAGAGACGCCGTCAGGATGAGTGGGAACAGTCCCTGCGCTAGGCGCGAGGCCAGGCTAGGAGGCCAAGCCCCGCGCTGACTCACAACCCCTCCGATGCTTCACTCAACACGAGACCCAGGCCGAGCCTGGGAACAAAGTTCTTAAATGCTAACAACGACCGAGGGAAATAACAACATCCAATCCATGTTCAAAACGTGCTCCCTGAGCTAAAGGGCACTTGGTTCATTACTGCGGCGTGATTCTTTTTGCTGCTGGGTGTTGATCATTTGTGCTTGCAAGTCTAATTCATTTGTAAGGGCATCCAGAGGCTGGGGAGTTTTGGGGGGTAATTTCCAGTCTTATTTCCATCTGAAGGTGCCCACAGCCAGGGCTCGGGCACCTGCAGCCAGGCTGAGGGCAACAGAAAGCAGGGAGCACACGCCGAGCTTGGCTGAGCGAGGCACCAGGGCTTGCTCCGAGGCTGCTGCCCTGCGGGGCGGCCGGGTCAGCCCACGGGGAGAGCGGGTGCCCAGCTTTCCCTCCCGGTGGGCAGCTCTGAGAAGGCTGCCAGCTCGCGCCTGCAGCCCGGCCCATTTCAGCACAAGCAGGAGCAAGGGCTGGGGGGGCACAGGGCTCCCCCCGTCCATCCAACGCAGCTGGGCAAGCAGCAGGCCCAGCCCAGGCTTCATGGCCCAGGGCAGAGGGCTGGGGACTCCCCCTCCCCGAAACGGGAAGCCGAAATAAAAGGCAGAGGGAGCCTTGTGTGTGTTTTTATTATTATTATTTCTGATTAAAGAGGAATTCATTTCATCTTTGCCTCCTGCCAGGGGCTGAGGTGCCGCCATTGAGGTTAACGGTGCGGAAGAATACAAAAAAATTTCATTGAGGAGGATTATAAAAGTTACTAGCTGGAACATTAACAGAAGAGTAACTTGTAAAAAATGCAATATTACAATATTCACAAGGACGGTAGAGCGTGGTAAAGCTATAAAATTCAACATTAAAATCTTCTACAGCCTAGATAACCTAGTTAACAAACATTGTATTGGAACTACTTTTTTTTTTTTACTTTTTTTTTTTTTTTCCACGGGGCCGGGGGTGGCGGGGCCAGGCAGGGGGCGACAGGGCCCGGTCCCCCCCCAGCCACGCGTGGAGCTGCGAGGCCGCCCCCACGGGGAGCCGCTGCGGCCCCCGCTTCAGCGCTGATGAACTTTTTGTCATTAGCAAAGCGCGGGAAGCGATTTGTCTGAGCCAAACCCGCAACCAGGAAGCGTCGATTCGTTTCATTTGTCACTAGCTCCAAGTGCCCACATAAATAACAGCCAATATACTTCGACGCTCCGATTGAATTCTGCAAGGCAAAACACTGGGAGCGTTTGCAAAAGGAATACGGAGGGGAATCAGATATTGCTATTCTCCTTATTCTTTTTCTTCTTACTATTCTTATTATTCTTCCTTTTCTTATTCTAGTCTATTCTTACTCTTATTCTATTCTATTCTTATTCTATTCTTATTCTTCTTTTATTCTTATCCTTATTATTCTTATCCTTATTATTCTTTTTATTCCTATTATCACCACCGCTAATAGCAATCCTCCCGTGCACAGACCTCAGCTCAGAGGGAAATCGATGCCATTCCTCCGAAACCGGCCCCGAGAGCTGGCCGGCTCCGAGTCTTGCTGGAGCAGGCAGAACTTGGCCGTGCTGCAGGAGGCGGGGATGGCACCTCGCTGCCGTCCTGGCGCCGCTCCGGGCTGGCCCCGCACGGCAGGGTGCGGGAGGGCCGGCTGCGGGGGGAGCCGCGGCTGCGGAGCGGGACGCAGCTCCCCGGGGAGAAGGCAGGCAGTTTGTGGAGATGTTACTCCGGAGTTTCAGACTATGATAAATATGATAATTTGTATAAAATTTGAATGGGTTCTTGTTTTCAGGGAGAATGCCTCCGATGATGAATGTTCATGATTTTCAGATAGATGGCTGATAAAAAGTGTATTGAATTGTTGAAAGCGATTTTAATTTTAATTCTCTACCTGCAGATGTCTGATAATAATAATGTCTCCTAATAAAATAGGAAGGTGTCAGTTTAAGCAGCAGTATTTCGCTTCACTTCATCCTTCCCATCCCCAGACTGTGGCAACATTAACCTCTTCTTATAAAAAGGCACATAAAATTATTATAATTACAGAGTTATTAATTTTAAAAAGAGGGTTAGCAGGATTTTTTATTATTATTAATAGAGCTCGCACAGTACCCCTGCAAGTAAATCCCCGTGTGAAATGATGGATCCGATTGCTAATTCTATTATTAGATATTGCCTAGGAATTGCCTTTCGGGTTTTTAATTAGAGTAATTGAAACTAGAAGAGGCGGGGCTAATTATTTTTATTTTCCCCCTTTGTTATTATTTAAAAGTCATTGATAATGCTCCCTGCATTCAGATCTCGCCTTCAGAAGGAGACTTACAACAAAGCAACAAAGGGAGAACAGGCAGAGCCCCGGTCCGCAGGTTGGAACTCCCAAGCCAGCAGCGTGCGCCTGTTGGGCTAATTGGGTTCTGTGGGGCTGGGGGCTCTCACAGGAGACCCTCCTCTACCCGGCTCCGAGTGCCTCCGACCCGGGCTGATATTTCATGTCGGGGTAAAAAAAAAAAAAAAAAAAAAAAGGAAAGAAAAAAAAAAAAAAGAAGAAGAAAAAAACAACAACAACTCTGGTAACATGAAATCAATGACCTGGCAGTTACACTCTAATTAGCGCCTCCCGCGAAGCAGCCCGAAGCCAGCCCAGCACAACCCAGCACACGCACACGCGGGGCACGGGGCACACGCACCCCCCGGCAGCCGTGGCGCAGGCAGCGACGGGAGCCACGCGTGGAGGCGGCCACGCGTGGGGCGGCTCAGCGGCCCCCGGCCCCCCGGGGCGGCCCCCGGCGAGCCCCCGCCTCGGCTCTCGTTTGCCCCGGCCGCCTTCCTGCGGCCCCGCGAGGAGCAGCCGTGAGGAAGGCAGGGGTGCGGTGCTGCGGGCGCTGCGGGCTGCAAAACCGCCCCGCTGGGGAGTTAGCGCGGGGGGGGCGAGCTGCCTGCCGCACGAGTGCGGTGCTCTGAACAGCAGCAGCTGGCAAAGGGGTGATGGAAGGGCTGTGCGGGGCTTCCAGCGCTCCTCAAGGTGCTGTGCCTGCACACGAGGGGCACGCAGACCTCCGTCGGGTGCCATCCCCGCACAGGTGCGGCTCCCCACGCATCACGCGTGCCCCGCCGCCTCGGGAAGGCACGGCGGGGTGCGGCCACACACGCGTAAATCAGAGCCTCGTCCTCCCCGTACGGGGCTCCGGGTGTGGATCACACACCCCGTGCGCGCTGCCCCCAAATCCTCGCCGCCGCCGAGCGCGTTCCAGCCGCGGGTGCAGCACCTGGAGATGCAGCTGCGCGGGGAAGCCGTGCCGAGCCGTGCCGAGCCGTGCCGAGCCGTGCCGAGCCGTCCTGCCCCGGCAGGGCCAGCCCTGCGGGGCCGCGGAGAGCCGCGGAAAATCCCTGCAGGATCACGGAAATCCCTGCGGGGCCGCGGGGAGCCGCGTTCCGGGCTCCTGCGGCGGGCAGCGGGGGCCTCCTGCCCCCCGGGGGCCGGGGGATCGAGGATGGGCAAAAGGCGTTTATTGGGGGCAATTAGAGAGCGGGTACCGCTGCGAAAAATAAATAAATAAGAGCGGAGTTATTAAGGGGGAAAGGAGTTGGAATCGTTGTTAAAAAAAAATTGCGCATAAACGAGTCTAACAAAGTAGGGAAGCAGAGGCAGCTTGGCGTGTAAGGTATCACACTGGAACTGCTTCTGCTTTAGACCTCGGGATTAATCAAAGAAATCGGTGCGGCTGATGAGGAGTTATTCAGCAGCTGAGCTCTGGAAAACTGCATCCCTGCTTTCTTTATACATTTTATTATTTTCAATTGGGTTGAAAAATTAGGAGTGTTTAGAGAAAAGAAATACACATTTCTTCTTCCAGCGGGCTGGAAAGCTTTGATTTTATTTTCCCCCCTCTCTTCTTATCTTTCCTTCCCTTTCTATTTTTCCTGTTTCCGAAGTTTGCGGTGGGGGCCGAAGGGAAGGATGCGTTTGAGAAAGCCAGAGACGGACCCGCTGGGGCGGATGTGGCCGCTTTTCCTCGCTCCTCCTCGCCATTCCCCGCTGCGGGCTTCACGGATGCCCCCAGCCCCGGGAGCCGGCACCCGAGGATGCCAGGGAGGGACAAGCCACAGGCTTGGGCTCTTCACGTCGGTTTTCTGTCACCGTGCCTCCAAACTTCTCCCTGGCAGGGCTCGGCGAGGGCTTCTTTGTCCCCTCAGCGCGGTGGCGGCGGGGCGGGGGTGTCCCCTCTCCGAGAGCCGCCCGCCCACGGCCAAACTTTCTCGAGGAGCCCGCCCAGAGCCCCGCTCCTGCCATGCGGGGAAGGATCGCGGCTGCCAGAGCTGCCCGCGGCCGCCAGCCCTCCGCAACTTGCTGCACTCCCAACCTGAAAACGACCGAGCCCGTTTCCAGGCTGGGACCCCCTCCCCGAAGGGCTTTTTAAGACCGATTTGTAATTCTACCAAAGCGGGATCTCCCTCCCCTGCCTGTCCCGGAGGAAAGGTGACAAGCAGAAGTGACTGCGGACCCCAGAGGGCTGCAGCCCCTGGCGGGTGGCTGCCGGCCGTGCCCAGGCACACGGGGACAGCTCGGGACCCCCCTATGTCCCCCTACACCCCCGATCCTTCCCTACCCATCGCCGGCCGAAGGCAGAAATGGTGGGGAGGGTGCGGGGAGTGCAGGTCTCGGGGCAATTTATCAGTTACCGAAGGGCCCTTCCTGGGCCTGTAGAGCTCAGGGGCATTTCTCATCTCAACTCCAAATAGGAAAAAAAAAATGTAGTCAGCTATCTTTAATCATTGACTCGAGGGCACATTTCACATCATCTCTCAAATCTGCATTTTTTATGAAGTGGCCAAAACGTGTGCTGTGTGCCTAATTTTCTCTCCCTTACAGGCGTTAAGAAGAGTAATGAGAAATCGGCTGGAAATTAACTTGCTCCGGCCCCCGCAGCCTCCCCCCCCCCCAGCACCCCTCACTTCTGTGCGCCGGGGCTGCCGGGGGGGGGGGACTGGCGAGGGGGCTGCGGGCGCTGGCCGGAGAGGAGTTGGAGACGGCCCCGCAAAGTTTCCTTTTCTCCGCAGCCCCCAGACCATGGCAGAGACTCTTGTCACAAGGACAATGGCTGTGCTCCCGGGACGAGGCGGAAGGCACACGAGTTACATCTCCCCGGCTTTTACTCTCCCCCCCCCCAGAGGCCCCTCCCGAAGCCGGCCCGGCCTCAACCAGCAGCCCCGGGGCTGGGGGGTCGCGGGGGGGGGGGGGGGGGGGGCGGCGGGGGCGGGCGGACATTTATTTGCGAGCCTTTAATATACGGAAACGCCTCGTCATTGTCGCTGACTCTTCCCCTCGGCGTTATCACCGCCCGGGGTAGCGGAGTTTTCCGCCGAGGTCTGGACTTTCCCGGCGGCGCGGAGGCAGCAGAGCCCCCGGTGCCTTTGGCCTTTATTTCGCGGCCGTGCCCCCTTACCCATCCCCGAGCCTCCTCCCCGGCCGGGCAGAGCTCAGGGCCGGGCTGGACGTGCCTCCTTCCCACCCCCAAAAAAAAAAAAAACCAACCAACCCGGCGTGCCGGGAACTGTTGCTTCTGCCCGGCGGCCCGGGGGGGGCGGCCGGGAGCCGGCGGCGGGGCCCCCCCGGTGCTGCCCGCGGGAGGCCCTCGGGGGGGACCCTGCTACCAGCACCCAAAGGCACCGGGAGAGGGAAGAGCGGGGGGGCTGCTCGCCTCTCAGCAGCTGGGACTGGGGGGCACCTCAAAATGACAGTGGGGAGACCCCTCCGCCTGGGTGCGGGCAGCCATAAACGTGTCTGCTTCTCCGTCCTAATTCTGGTGCCTGCCAACTGCTTGGCGGCTCTTAAAAACCCTCTTCTCTTCTCTTCTCTTCTCTTCTCTTCTCTTCTCTTCTCTTCTCTTCTCTTCTCTTCTCTTCTTCTCCTCTTTTCTTTATTCTTTCTTTTCTTTTCTTTTCTTTTCTTTTCTTTTCTTTTCTTTTCTTTTCTTTTCTTTTCTTTTCTTTTCTTTTCTTCTCTTTTCTTCTCTTTTCTTCTCTTTTCTTTTCTTCTTTGCTTTCATTTTTTCTTTTCTTTCCTTTCCTTTTTCTCTTTTTTATTTTTCTTTTATTTTCCCTCTTTTCTTTTCCTTTTTTCTTTTCCTCTCTTTTCCTGTCGCCTTACTCCCTTCTTTCTGCCCACAAACGCTAGTTTATTTTCATTTTCTATTTCCCTCTCTTCATATTTTCCATTTTTCCCATTAAAATTACATCGCTGTTCTGTTTATCCATCCATCCTCCTTTCATCTTCAAATCAAACGTCCCCTTCTTTTATTGACTCCTTTTTTCTCTAATACAAGTAAAAATCAATGTCTGTCTCTCTGTCTATCCATCCATCCTGATTTCCATCCCCTCACTTAGTTCCATCCTTCTTTTATTTTCCCTTCCTTCACCCGTTAACACAGCGCTATCTGTGTTTCCAGCCTCTCGTTTTTTTCATGAGATCTGCCAGTTTTCCCTTCCTTTTCTCGCCTCTGGCGAAGGCTCCCGGGTGTCCCCAGCCCGGGTATCCTCCCCTACCCGCACAGCCACTGCCCAGGCCCCTCCATCCCGGGCTGTCCCCAAGGACACTCGCGGTGCCCTTCCTATAGCCACAAACTTGTCCTGAGCTCCCTGGAGGGGTACGAACCCCCCATCCCCGTCGATGTCTCCGTCCCAAACTCCCGGCAGAGCGCTCCCCGGCCCTCCGGCGGCGGGCTGCGGCAGCCCGGACCCCCGAGGGACTGCGCCCGGTTTGGGTGGGAGCGGGGACGGGACGGGACGGGACGGACGAAGATTTTGAGAAGCGCTCAAATGCGAGCCTCACGGCGGCGGGGCGAGGCTAACCCCCCCTTCCCCTGCCCGTGCCGGGGCTGAGGCCCCCTCTGCAGCTCGGGCCGCAGCAGCAGCCCCGCTGCGGGCCCGGCCGACCTGCACTGCCCCCTCTGGCGGGTCGCGCCCACCCGCGCCCACCCGCGCCCACCCGGGCTCCCCACCGGGAGCCGCTGCCCACCCGGCCCGGATCCGGTCCCCCCCAATCCCCCCGTGCGCTCAGGGCGCATCCTGCCCCCGAGACAAGGAGGGGAGACGCCGGACAAAGGGAGCGGCCCCCATCTCCTCGCGGTTCTCCCAGGCCACGCAGCCAGGCAGTGCGCGCTTTCCTTCGCCACCAGCCCCCCAAACCTGTTGCGGGAACTTTTGTCCCCGTCTGCGGGGAAAGAGCCTGCCCCGCTCCTGCCCGCACCCCCCTTCAGACCCGGTTTTTTGCCTAAAGCGGGGAGGACCGGGGCTGAGCCAGGGCCGGGGATCTAGGGGGGCTCGGGGCTGCGGGGGGCTTAGGATCTCGGGGTTTTGGGGTCTCGGGATCCCACGGCACGGCCGCAGGCGGGGATGCCGGAGCCGGAGCTCGCTGGGAGCCGGGCGAGCCGCTCCCGCTCTGCCTCCGCATTTCCCTGGGAACTTTCTATTCCGGAGTTAACTATTAACTGCAGGAAAGCAGGCAATTTTCTTCGGAATGCGAACTATTTCCTTCATCCAGCAGATAGATGGGGTGATTGATTAATATGGAAATTGATATTAAAATATGGGTGGCGGACGGGAACACTCCCCGGAGTCACAGCCGCTCGGCTGCGGCCGCGCGGAGGAACGGCCGGCCGGGGGAAACAGCGCGGAGCTGGCACCGAGGGCTGGCCTGGTGCGCCGAGAAATGTTTTAATTGCGAAACCCGCGGGAATCCACCTGCCGCTGTAAGGCGCCGGCACCAAGAGCGCCCGGCCGGCCACACGAGCGCAGGAGGGAGGGCGGCCCGGGACGGTGCCAGCGGGCCCCTGGTGGGGGGACAGGCAGGGGACAGGAGGCGTGGGGGGTCCCACGTCCTCGCTGCACCCCCGGAGCCGGGGGGCAAGGCGCGGGGATCCACGCGTGTGGACACAGAGCGGGCACGGCCACACGGGGCACCCCGAGGGCTGCGGGCTGCGTGCCAGCCCGGCCTTGGGCACAAGGCGGGGGGCTGTCTGCCAACGGCCCCACGGCCGTGAACACCCCCACGGCTGTGAACGACCCCACGGCTGTGAAGCACCCCACGGCTGTGAACCACCCCACGGCTGTGAAGCACCCCACGGCTGTGAACCACCCCACGGCTCTCCTGTCCGTGCTCGCCGGCTCCCTTCACCTGCGGCAGCGCTTTTGCTCTCTGCCCGAGGGTCGCCCCCTGACGCCCCAGCTTGCCCCCCCGGCCCGGGGAGCCGGGAGAAGCCCCATCCCCGTTCGTCCCGGTCCCACCACGGGCTGGTGTTGCCCCCCGTCCTAATTAAGCAGCGCGCCTTTTAATTAAGCCGAGGGCTCGCTCGGCTCTGCGCGGCCCCACGCCGCCCCCGGCCGGCCGGGGACCCCCGGGCTGCCCCGACCCGGCCCCCCCGCTCAGCCTGCGGCAGGCACTTTGCCCCCCCCCCCCTTATTATTTTTTTTTCTCCCTCTCTCTGCATTTTCTCGTCTTTCTCCCCCTCTCCCCACCCCGGGAGGGGCACCTTCCAGCCTCCCGTCCCGCTTTCCTCTCCCTCCCGGGTTCGCCCCTCTCCCCCTCGCTCCCCCGGGCCCCCCCTGCCCCGGCCGCCCCCCCGGCGGCTGTTTGTCCCGGTGCCCGGACAATCATCGCCGTGTATGAAGTTCTAACTGGTTTGTGTCAGGCAGCTCTCTCTAAGCAGCCTGGCGTGACGGATTAAACATCAACTAGTTAAATAAAAATTAATATCAACTGCCTCCTAACTTCTAATGTCATGTTGTTTATAACTAATGAACTGATTAGGGGATAAACACATCAGGAAGACATTTCTGCTTCCCTGCTCTTTCGAGAGAGATTTGCAGAATTCAGAGTAAATCTCCCAGAGTCCCTCCTGGGTTTTTCCCACAGCACTTTGGGGAGGGTGGGGGGGGGGGGGAATTCCGTGGGGCTCCTTGGGACCAGGTCGAGCACTCCGGTGTGCGTGGGGGTTAGCCGGACTCATTTAAAGCTCGCCCGGCGGCAGCAGCACGGCTCAGAGCGGCGGCAGCAGCGGGGCGAGGATGCGCTCAGGGCAGCCCCGGCTCCTGCTGCCCAGCCGGGCTGGGGACGGCGTGGCGGCAAAACCCCCGCTGCCGCCGTTGCTGGCTTTCGGCGCCCCGTTTTCTTGTTGAAAATGGAACTTTTTTTTCTTTGCTCGAAGTGACAATCGATGGGGTTTAAGTGTTATGAAGGAAAGCGCTCCCCGCACCTTTTTTATTTTAACACCGATCCGCTTGGCTGTGGCGTGCTCCTCGCCAGCCCGCGCTGTACACATTTTCCTAAGCACTTTAGAAAAAGAAACACAGGCGCACACACACAAACCCCCCAGCAGCCTCATCTTGGAGAGGTCCCAAGCTTTTAAATACTGTTTGCCCAGCACCGCCGGCTCTGACAAGACAATAATAACAGGGGAAGCTTTTTAAAACCAATTTAGCAAATGCAGAAATGTAATTTTAATGAAGAATCGATAGCAGAATGGTTCATTTTTCCTGGGACTCCTTGTTGGAGCTGAGCGAGACTTTCGATCAATGGGGAGATGGAAGAGGGGGGGAGAAAGAGAGAAAGAAAAATATCCGCTCGGTGATGTCTTTAGCACGGGGAATTTTTCTTATTTTCTGTGCCGTGTGCGCTTTCCTTTATTCTCTCTTCCCAACCGAGAAGCCTGCACCGAAACGCGGCGGCGGAGCGCGGGGCGGCCGAGCGGACGGACGGACGGACGGACCGACAGACGGCGGCCGCTCTCCCGGAGCCCAGCGCCGGGCGCTCGCCGGGGCAGCCCCCGAGTGCCGCCCGCCGCAGCCCGAGGGAGCGGAGGGGCCCCGGTCCCGGCCCCCCCCGGGGAGCTGCCCGGGCCCCCCCCCAGGAGCCGCCCGACCCCCCCGGAGCCTCCCGGCCCCCCCCGGAGCCGCCCGGCCCCCGCGGCGAGCCCGCCGCCTCCTGCCCAAGTCCCAGGAAGTTCCTCCCCTGTCCTGCCTCGTCTCCTGTCCCCTGTCCCCGCCAGCCCCTCTCCGAGCACATTTTTATGGTAATAAGACAACAAATTAATGTGCTGCCGCAACAAGGCTCCCCCACAGGTAGCCGCTTTGTGGGAGGGGGGCACGGGGGATCGGAACCAGGGGCCGGGCGCTGCCCCCCCCGCGCGGCCCCCCCGGTCCCCGTTCCTCCCCGGCTGCACAGCCCTGCTGCACTGGAGCAGGTGAGTCCCCCGCCACTTTTATAAGCAGCAGCGCTGCGTTTGCTTTGATTGTTATTTATTTTCCCCTCCTTTTAGCCTGTCCCGGCTCAGTAGAGCGGCGGGTCTTTCTCTGTGGCTGGCTATTTTTTTTTATTTTTTTTTTGGTGGTGGTGGTGGTGCTCTGGTGTGTGTGTGTGTGTGTGTGTTGTTATCTAAACCGTTTAGTTTTGGGTGGTTGCGCCTAGATCTCGAAAGTCAGCGGGGGAAAGCAAGACACCCAAGCGGGGAGGAGAGAAGCGAAGAAAAGGCCGCGGCGGATCTCCTGGCTTGCAGCGTCCCGGGGAGACGGGCCATTAGGCAGGGGAGCCATGGCTCAGAGCTCAGGGAGAGCAGGTAAGGGGCGGGGGGGGCGCTGAATATTCAGCAGGGAGGGCTGAGACCGTCACCCCCAACTCCCTCCTTTGGCAGGAGGCAGCCTCTGCTCCCTGCTCCCTGCCCACCCAGGTTCCCCTACACTCGCCGTCTCACCTGCCAAGCGCCCCCTTCCCCGCGGGGTCCCCCCCGTCAGGGGGCTGCTGCTTTTCCACCTTCCTTACGGGGAGGGGGGGGGCTGCCCCCCCGCACCGGGCCAGCCCCCCCACGGCACTCCCGGCCCCGCACTTCTCTCCCGACTGCAAAAAGTTGAGGGCATCGCCCCAACTGTCCCCCCCCCACCTCCTTCTCCCCCCATTTCCGTGCAACTTTGCCCAGAGGGTCCCGAAGCGGCTCCGCCGGTCCCTGCGGGGCCGGGCTCGGGCCAGCATCGCCCCCAGGCGGGGCGGGGGCCGCGGCGTCCCCCAAACCGACAGACGGGTCCCCGGCCCCCCGCCCGCCTCGGATTTTATGATTTGCAAACAAAGCTTCAAACAAGCCCCGCCGGGGGGGGGGAGGCTGCCTGTCCCTGTCCCTGTCCCTGTCGCTGTCCCTGTCGCTGTCCCTGTCCCCTGCGCTCCCGGCGCGCTAAAAGCACAATCGGGCGGTCTGGCTCTCCGGCATGGCGTATGGAAACGGAGCGTTTAATTTAGGGATTCGGGAGGGGGGAAAGGACGCAAAGGCAAATGGAGGCTGGAAATGCAAGCGTCGCCGACTGTCAGCACAGAGCCGTGCCGCTGCCCTGCCTGCGAACCGTTTGCTTAGAGGGGAGGCTCGGGAAGAAAGGCTCCGGCGTGCGTCTGGAGCCGGGGCTCGCAGCTCCTCCGCCTGTTGGGGCGAGAGTCCCCGACCGGGGAGTGCTGCGGGTGCACAAACGGACAGACACGGACAGCAGGCGAAAAAAAAGCAGCCGCCCTTCAGGAAACCAAATCTCGCCCCGATCGATAGAATCCCCCCAGACAAATGTCTGCGCAGCACCTCGGTAAATGTTAACAGCCAACGCACCGTGTGTGCGGCCGTACACACACACACACACACACACACACACACGTGCGAGCGTGTATTTTCATAATCGAACCGATTAAATATATCGCATTTGTTAGCTATCTCAGAGAAATATCGCAGCTTTACCAAAACGTGGAGGGAAATTATAAAGGCAACGAAAAAGGCCTCGTAGAAGAAAAGGCCACAGCGGCTTTTTTTCGCTGTTCCGCACCGAAAATCTTCTGAGCCGAAACTGAAAAAAAAAAAAAAACCTTCAGAAAGTTTGCAGCCCCCTCTGCTCCTTTTCCCTTCTGTGTTTTTAAAGGATCTGCCGAAGTCCCTTTGCATCTGAGGTTTAAATAGGGAGATCAATAGAAAACAGTTGTAATGATCTAATTAATTATGGCAAAATTAAAAGCGAGTAGAAAATCAATCTCTGATGGTGTTGAAGATGGAATTAAATTGATAGTCCATCTGTTCACCTCCTAGACCGTATAAATATGCAACCCAAGGACGGAGCTAATGGGATCAAGCTGCCTGGGAGACTCTCCCTTCCATCTCCCTCTCTCCTTTCCACTTCTTCCCCTCCCGAAGTTGAGCCCCTGCGGGCAGAGCCGTGCGCCGGGGCCGGCCGGAGGGGCCGGCGGGCAGGCAGCCTCCGGTGACAGGCGCCTTCTCCGCCGTGCTGTTTTTAAATCAAACGGACAGGCTTTATTACGGTGATGATGGCCACGGAGCAGCGTGCGGCTGCTCGCTCCCTTCTTTTTTTTTTTATTATTTATTTTTTTATTTTTTATTTTTTTGTATTTGACACCGGCCGGGCTGGCAGGAAAGGCAGCCCAGCCGCTAGCTCCGCGCAGCGCCGTGCGGGGGCTGCAGGGGGAGGCGAGCCCCCAGCCCCGGCTTTCCCCTAGGAGCTTCTCCCCCTCCCCGAGGGAAGGGCCCGGCGGCAGGAGCGGGCCCCCCCGGAGAGGACAGGCCGCCGAAAGCGGGGGGCCGGGCGCGGGGTCCCCGCCTTTGCCCCCCGAGGGGTCCCGGCGCCCCCTGTGCGCCCCTCGCCCGCTGAGCCGCGGTGGGGAGCGGCCGAGCTGCCGGACCGGGGGGGTTCCCCACCGTCCCGGCCTCTCTTAATCGGGAAAAACGCCGTTCCTTTGGGGGATAAGCGAACGAGCCGCCGCAGTTTACCGCCCGGGGTGGGACGGTGTGGGGGTGTGGAAAGGGGGGGGTCCTTCCCTAAGTGACGCCTAACCGCGAAGCGGCGAGCGCGGGGGCCCGGGCCCTGCTCGGTGCGCACCTCCTGCGCCGGGGGGCACCGGGCCGGGGCCGGGGGGGGCTCGCCGAGAGCCCGCAGCCGGCGCCCCCCGGCTCCGCTGCCCGGCCGGGGCCGCGGGAGGGGGCCGGGCCGAGCCGGGCCGGGCCGGGCCGAAGTTGGCCCTCCTTCCCCTCGCACTGCCCCATCCAGCCGGAAAGAGTGCCCTGGGGGGGCAGCCCGCGGCCCCGCTCGGATTTATTAATTGATGTATTGAAAAGCAGGCTTGATTGACGGCTGCTAATGGAAATCACAGCCCCGCTTTGCTGCTGAACGCTGCCCTCCCGGCTAGCCCTTCATAAAGAAACCCTTGAGGCGAAAGGTAGATTTTCATTTAAAGTGCCCCCGTCCTCGCTTGCACAGATTAGGTACATTTTAAACACAGACACACATATTGCAAATTAGAAGCTAATTTAATTATAAATCAAAACTGGGCATAAATCTGCACTCACCACAAAGGATCCATTTAGCGGAATGCAACCACCTCCCCTACCCCTGGAAAACTGCCTTGCCGAAATAACCCTGGATATACACTGCCAAAGTTATGGGTTGTGCACAGTGCAAAGAGATCCACGGGAGATATTTTTCCCCACGCCGGGGGAGGGGAAAAGCCCCGCGTGTCAGAAATTAGCTGGTCACATGGCGACAATTTCTCTTTCTCCTAGAGAAAGGGATTCTCCGCTAAACAAAAGTTTGTATAGATGTAGAAGGTTGGAATTCTGCACTTACAGGCTGGGAGGGAGTCGAAGGCGGCAGATTTTTTGAAGTCCGGCAGGTCGGGATCAACAAACGCGCTCACGCACACGCACACGCTCACGCACACGCACACACACCCCAGAGCCGGGGTCGGATTGATTGGTGCCGTTGGGTGTGCAAACCTCGGGGGGAGAGGAAGGAGGGAAGGGAGAGAGGGAATGGAGAGGAGAGGAGAGGAGAGGAGAGGAGAGGAGAGGAGAGGAGAGGAGAGGAGAGGAGAGGAGAGGAGAGGAGAGGAGAGGAGAGGAGAGGAGAGGAGAGGAGAGGAGAGGAGAGGAGAGGAGAGGAGAGGAGAGGAGAGGAGAGGAGAGGAGAGGAGAGGAGAGGAGAGGAGAGGAGAGGAGAGGAGAGGAGAGGAGAGGAGAGGACGAGGCAGGAACGCGGCGCCGCTCGGCACAGCCCCCCGCGCCCCGGTAGCCCCTCGCCCCGTCTCGCTCCGCTCCGCTCCCCGCGCCCCCGCTCCCGGCCCATCCCTGCCGCAGCCCGCCCGGTGCCGGGGGAGCCGGGGGCCGGGGGCTGCCCGCGGCTCGCTCCCTCCCTCCCCCTCCACCTTGCAGCTCCTCTCGCTAAGTTCAGACCCCCCGGTCCTTCCCTCAGTCTCCCCTTCTCTTCCTCAGCGCCTTCCAGCCCCCGCTCCCCGCCGCCCGCTCCCCGCTCATCCCGCCGGGCTCGGCGGCCAGCGGCTGGTGCAGCGGCGCAGCGCCCCTCCTGCCCCCCCTGCCCCTCCTGTCAGTAGGCTCCGAACTTGGGCTTCCGCGGCTCCCGGTGACGGGAAGGGAAGGGAAGGAGCGGAGCCGGGCGGGGAGAGGTCCCAAATGCCGGCTGCCGCCCGCCCCGCTGCCGTTCCCGGGGAGCGAGGGGGGAGGCTCCCCAGCGGCTGGCTCCCGCAGCCCCGCGCCCACCCGGCAGCCGAAGCCCCCCGGCCCCCGGCCCTCACCTGCGGCTCCCGCACCGCGGCGGGGGAGGGGGCCGCCCGAGCCCTTTGTTGGTGCGTTTCCAGCCTTTGTTTGGTGCTGACAACGAGCCTGCCGTCCCCAAACCGGCTCCCGGCGCAGCCCCGGGCAGGGGGAGCCGCCCGGCGCCCAGGGAAGCGGGGGGCAGAGGCTGGAGCCGGCCGGGGCTGGGGGAGCGCAGAGCAACGCGAGCGGGGCAACTCGGGCGGGGTGTGCGGGCACTGGGCTCGGCTCTGCCGGGAGGGAACGGGAAGGGAAGGCAGGGGGAGAGGGAGAGGGAGAGGGAGAGGGAGAGGGAGAGGGAGAGGGAGAGGGAGAGGGAGAGGGAAGGGAAGGGAAGGGAAGGGAAGGGAAGGGAAGGGAAGGGAAGGGAAGGGAAGGGAAGGGAAGGGAAGGGAAGGGAAGGGAAGGGAAGGGAAGGGAAGGGAAGGGAAGGGAAGGGAAGGGAAGGGAAGGGAAGGGAAGGGAAGGGAAGGGAAAAGTGGGAAGGAAGGAAGGAAGGAAGGAAGGAAGGAAGGAAGGAAGGAAGGAAGGAAGGAAGGAAGGAAGGAAGGAAGGAAGGAAGGAAGGAAGGAAGGAAGGAAGGAAGGAAGGAAGGAAAGAAGGAAGGAAGGAAGGAAGGAAGGAAGGAAGGAAGGAAAAGAGAAAGAAAGTGAAAGAGAGAGAGAGAAGGAGAAAGAGAGGGAAAGAGAGAGAGAGAAAGAGAAAGACAGAAAGACAGAAAGACACAAAGACAGACAGACAGAAAGCAAGCAAGCAAGAAAGCAAGAAAGAAAGAAAGAAGGAAAAACTCTCGGGGAGTATCTGTCACTGTAACGCATGTGCGCGAACTCTGCTCCCAACTTCCCCCGGCGGCCCCGCGGAGCCCCGCAGCGGCCGCCCCGCTGCCGGCAGGTCTCTTTGTGCGGTGGGTTTTGGAAAGGCGGCTCCCAGGCAGTCATTACCACTCTTCGGCCCCTCTGACTGCTGGAATTACCCTTTCCAGGGACTTTAATGGGCAAGCCATAGGGTTTTTCGCTGATCCGCAGCAGTTTTCGCTCCCTCCCCGTTTTTATGGGTGTATTATAGTTAGGGGTTATATAAATGTTTTTGCGTGTGATAACTGTAAATCCTAACATTTGCAAATGGCCCGGAGGCAAACTAACCTTGGACGGGCAGAGAGAGGGAGGGAGGGAGGGTCTCCCATTACTGCTGATTAAAAGGAGACTTTAATAAGCGTCTAATTCACTCATCGGGAGTTTTATGGAGAAATTAGAGGAGGACAAAAACCCGACGTCTGTGGCGTGGGGGAGGCGGCGGCGGAGGAGGGGGGGCTCCGCGCCTCCCGCCCAGCGGCAGCCCAGGGCAAAGGGAAGAGGCAGCTGGGCCTCGCCTCCGCCGCCGCCTCCGCCGCACTCCCGGGCCCGGCTGCTCCGCGGGGTCCCGGTACCGGAGTGTACCGGGCCGTACCGGGCCGTACCGGGCGGCAGACAAAAGGAGAGGGGCGACGCCGGGCCTGGGGGCGACGCCGGTTCCGCCGAGGCCGCCTCCCCGCCGCCAGCCCGGGGCAGGACCGGAGCGGGGCCGGGGAGCGGAGACCGGGATCCGGGCGCGGGGTCCCGCTGCCTGCCACCTGCCCGCGGGGGCCGGGAAAGAGCCCGGCCCGGCCCCGGCCCCATATGGCCGCGGCCCGGGAGGCTCCGAGACTCGCCCCGGCTCCGGCCGGCCCGGTGCGCTGAGAGGCGGCTTTGTTGCAGAAGTGTCTCTTCACAGTGTCGGCCTTTATTTTTTTCCCCCTCTTTCTTTCCTTTTTTTTTTTTTTTTTTTTTTCTCCTTTTTTTTTTCCCCCTCAATGAGGCTGTAAAAGGTCTCCGGCTTGTCTCGTTTTTGTGGCAAACGCTCTCTTGTAAAGAGGAGAGGTTAAAGTGTCGGTGACTGAATAAAGAGCAGCACACGTGGGCTATTACCATTCAGGGCAAACAAATGCAGAGAAGGGAAAAGCCAGCAGCAGGCTCGGCGCGGGGGGAGCGCGGCCCCCCCGGCGCACACACGCACCCACCCCGCTGGCCTCGGCCGCTCGGCTGGCCTCCCCTCGGCCCCGGCGTCCCCCAGACATGCAACCCACCCATGGCTCACAAAAGAGCGAGAGAAAGAGAGAGGGGGAGACATGAGGGGGTCTTAGATGGGAAAAAAAAAGAAAGTAGCTTTAGGGGGAATGTGCTGTGGAGTGTGAAATTGCAGCCCGTGGTGCTCCATATTGTACCAGAAGCTCTCCAAAAACTCATCCTCCAACGTGACCAGAGGTGCTTAGACGGAGAGAGAGGGAGAGGGGCTCACAGGCACGGGGGGAGGGGAAGCGAGGGGGGCTTTTATTCTTTTCGCGCTCTCTTTCTTATTAATTGTTCATTTAAAACCCAACTTGGCGTTGATTTGTTAACCTGGGCCACCGCGGGCAGCCTCGGGGCTCCTGCAGAGCGTGGCCGGGGGGGCGGCAGGACCCTGCCCGGCCCCCCCTTTTTCTCCCATCCTCTCCCGGCCCCCCCCAGGATGTGCTCGCAGGCACCGAGCCCCGCAGCCCGCGGCCCCGGGAGCTGGCCCCGGGGCTCAGCCGGGAAGGGTGCAGCAAAGCGCCCTCCTCGCAGCCCCCTGGCCTTAAAAACTCACGTCCCTGTTTGTTTTGTTTTGTTTTTGTCTTTCACAGCCAGGGATTTAGCCTCTGATTTTCCCACGCGAGGCTAAATTAGTTGTCACGGGTCAGAACCACATCCACGGATGCTGAGCGCAGATTTATCTTCTAAACTCGCCTATATATAGTGCCGGGGAGTACCACGGCGGAGCTAAACCGCCTCCAAATAGCAGTGTTTAGGCTGAAATCGCTCGCATAGTTGGCATGGGGGGGGGGGGGAAGAAAGGCGAATTGTTGAGCCGCGGAGTTAGCAGCACCTCGAGGTTTTACAGCCGCAGGAACCGGGGAGCTGCCGGCCCTGCCCGCCGCCACACGCCGGGCCGGTGGCATGGGGCCGCGGGTGCCCAGCGCCCGGTGCAGCCCCAGCAGTTTCTCTGCGGGCCCGGATTTCGCCCCTAAATTCCTCGTCCCGCCTTGCGATGCCGGCCTTCGCCCTCGGACGGGAGCCGGGCTCCCTTCCCCGGGTGGAGGCCGAGCAGGGAGGGAAAATGCTTCGGAGGGCTGGAGGCCTTGGGTGATGTGTGTTGGTGGCCGGGCTGGGCGAGAGGAGGCACGGGGAAGATTTGGGCTTCATCAGCTGGAGCGAGCCGGCTAACGAAGCAGACCGAAAGATGGCTATCGCCGAGACTCCCCCCAAAAGTTTATTTTTCTTGAAATTTCCGCAGAGAGGCGGGTGCCTCTTTTGAAGTGTAAATGTTTGTAGCTTGGGGGGGCTGGGTTAGGGAAGGGGGAGAGCCTCAGATCCTCTTTGAGAAAGAGGGAGAAGAAAAGAAAAGGAAAAGAGAAAATAAAAAGGGAAGAGAAAAGAAGAGAAAAGGAGATAGAAGAAAGAAGAAAAGAAAGAAAAGAAAAGAAAAGAAAAGAAAAGAAAAGAAAAGAAAAGAAAAGAAAAGAAAAGAAAAGAAAAGAAAAGAAAAGAAAAGAAAAGAAAAGAAAAGAAAAGGATAAAATGGAGACGGAAAGGCTCCCTGGAAGTGGGGCGGGAGGCAAGCAGCAGTGCTGCTGAAAGGGACCGGCTCCAGGAGCTGCCCGGGGCCGAGGCGCTGGCCTGGGCCTGGCGGCGGGGCCGGGGCGGGCAAGGGCTGCCCGGTGGGGTCGGGTGGTGACAGAGCGGTGCTGCCGGCTGGAAAGGGGCACCGGGTGATCCTGTGGCGAGGGAAGGGGGCAGCAAGCGGGGGGATTTTCCCTTCTATTTCCTTTTTTCTTTTCTTTTTTCTTTTCTTTTCTTTTCTTTTCTTTTCTTTTCTTTTCTTTTCTTTTCTTTTCTTTTCTTTTCTTCTATCTTCTCTCTTCTCTTCTCTTCTCTTCTCTTCTCTTCTCTTCTCTTCTCTTCTCTTCTCTTCTCTTCTCTTCTCTTCTCTTCTCTTCTCTTCTCTTCTCTTCTCTTCTCTTCTCTTCTCTTCCTCTTCTCTTCCTCTTCTCTTCTCTTCTCTCCCTGTCTCTTCTTCCTTTCCTCCACGAGAAACGCTCCCCACTTGCCCAGCTCGGCCCCGCGTACCCCAGCTCTCCCCGCACTGTGGGACCCCAGCCGCTCTTGGCCGCGCACTCCCGTTGTGCGTTTCTCCTCGAGTCTCTCACTCCCGCTTTTATCCTCACTGAGTCGGCGATGGGAAGCGATAAAGCGACGGCAAAAAAAAAAAAAAAATCTCGGGAAGAAATCCCCGAGCCGCCGGCCTGCCCCCCCACCCCGTCCCATCACAGGGCCGTTCCCCCCGGGAAGGACGGGAAGGCTCCGGGAGGCTGGGGCCAGCTCCCGAGGGTGGCGGTGACCGCCCGGGGGGCAGGCGGCGGCCGAGGAGAAGCGACCCGCTGCGGGCGGCGGAGGAGGGAAGGGGCACCCCGCCGGGGAGCGGGGCAGCCCCCGCCGTGCCCGCGGCCGGCCGGCAGGTGCGGGCCCGGGGCCGGCCCCGCCGCCGCCGCCGAAGTTTCCCCGGGGCCGCCAAGCGACCGGCGGGCGCCATCTGCAGGCGGCGGCGCCGAGCGGCGCTGCCCCGCACCTGCGCCCGGCCCGGCCCGGCCCTGCCCTCCGCCACCGGGGCCGGGGGGCGGCAGGGGAGGGGAAAGGACGAGACGGGAAGGGAAGAGGGGGGAGGGCCCGAGCCGGTGTTGGGGGCAGGGCCGGGCCGGGCCGGGCTCACAGCGGCACCCCCGGGCTGTGCGGGGCTCCCGGCGGCCGCTCCCCGCGCCGGTGCCCGGCACCCCGCCGCCGCTGCGCCGCCCCGGGGTCGGGGCCCCGTGCCCGTGCCCGTGCCCGTGCCGGTGCCCGTCCCGGGGGGGCTCTCCCGGCCCCAGCCGGCTCGGTCCTGGTCCCGGTCCCGGTCCCGTGCCTGGGTCCGTGCGGCCCCGCCGCGTCCCCGCGCAGCGCAGCGCGGGGCAGGGAGGAGACCGCTGCCTCCCTCCCGCACGGGGAACCGCAGCCACTGTCAAACATTTATTTTTTTCTCAAATCAGCCTTTTTTTTTTTTTTTTTTTTTCACGCGAGGGAAAGAGAGACGGGAGTGGGGGGAGAGAAAGATAAAACATCAGCTGAAGTGCCAAAATGATTTATGAGACAGTGGAAAATATTTCATAAAGATCTCTCGGAGATTCCTTACTTAAACCGTTTAGAAAACAAAGGGACTGTTTCGTGGCAGATAAGCGGAGGGATGGGGAAGGAGGAAGGAGGAAAAGAGAAGAAGAAAGCGTATTTCAGGTGATGATAAAGTCGCAGCCTGAAAACCAGAATTCAGCCCACAGCAATTTCTACCTTCCCCTTCCAACTCTGGTTATCAGCCTAAGAAGGCGTTTCCTCCTTGCTCTCTGTTGCTTGCTGGGTCAAAGGCACGTCTTTTTTAGCTGCAGATCGGCTAGTGAAATAATTCTTAGATTCTCTAGCATAAGAAAAAATAAGGAAAGAAAAGAAAAAAAAAAAAATCAGACATCTGGAGAGTGGGAGGTTGAATTTGCTTTTATTTTCCCAAACGCACACGAGGAAACTTTGCAATAACAGCAATGGGCCCAATCTATTGGTTCAAATATGTGCAAAGAGGTCTTTCCTTCTTTTCTCTTTCCTTGTTTTCTTTTTCTTTCTTTCTTTCTTTCTTTCTTTCTCTCTTTCTCTCTTTCTCTCTTTCTCTCTTTCTCTTTCTCTCTTTCTCTCTCTTTCTTTCTCTATTTCTCTTTCTCTATTTCGTTCTTTTTCTTTCTCTTTCCGTTCTCTTTCTTTCTCTTTCTTTCCTTCTTCCTTCTTCTTCTTTCCTTGTCTTTCTTCCTTCCTTTTCTTTGTCTTTCCGTCTTTCCCTTTCTCTCCTTTCTTTCTTCCCTTCTCTCCTTCTCCCCTTCCTTCTCTCTTCCCCCTCTTCTCCTCTCCCTCCGGCCCTTCCCTCTCCCCTTCTCCCTTCCCTCCCCTCTTTCCCCACCGCCCCAGCCTCTCCCCAGGGCAGCCCCGCCGCGCACCCGCTCCCCCCGCTCCGCCTCAGCCCGAGCCAAGTCCCCGGCGGAGCGGAGCGGAGCGGGCAGCCGGCGGCTCGGAGCGGCGGGAGGCGCCGGGACCCTCCCGGGCCGGGCCGGGAGCACCGCGGTGCCTGCTGCCGGCCGTGCCCCGCCGCCCGCTCCGCGTCCTCCCGGGCCCTCCGGCGCCGGCCGGGCCGCCCCCGCCGCCCTCGTC
Source organism: Aythya fuligula (assembly GCF_009819795.1). Taxonomy (NCBI): domain Eukaryota; kingdom Metazoa; phylum Chordata; class Aves; order Anseriformes; family Anatidae; genus Aythya; species Aythya fuligula. Next base: position 17,778,256 of record NC_045565.1, on the reverse strand, counting down.
CCGGAGGCGGCGGCGGCCCCCCCCGCGCCGGAGCGGCGGCCCGGCCCTCCTCGCCGCGCTCGGCTCGGCGCGCTGGCGAATCAGAGAGTGTCGGAATCTATTGCCTTTGTCTGACAAGTCATCCATCTCCGGGGAGGCGGGCGGGGGGCTGAGGGCGCTGCGGCTTTTAGAGAGACACACACCGGGAGAGGAGGCTCCAGTCTCCGGCCCCGGCTCCTCGCAAGCACTTCCCACCTCGGGCGAAAAGTCCGCCGGGCGCCCGGATCCTCCGCCCGGCCGACACGAGGGGGGCGCGCCGGCCGCCGCCGCTCGCGGCTTTCCCGGGGATTGCTACTCCGCTTTGAACTTCCATCGGCTAGCCCCGGACCCGGGGAGGAAGAGGAGGAGGAGGAAGAGGAGGAGGAGGAGGGAGAGCCGCGTCCTCCCGCGCCTTCGGCCGCCTCGCCCCGGCCCCCCTCCCCGCCGCCGGGGATGCTCGGGCCCCCCCAGCCATGACAGCCGCCTGCCCCCCGGCGCCGCCAGCCCCCCGCTCCCTCGGACTCTGCTGACTCGGCCGCCCCGGCCCCCGGCGCAGCCCTCCCGGCCCGGAAAGTTCTTCGCTCCCCGCTCCCCGGGCAGGGGGGCAGCGCGCCCCGCCGCTCCCCTCTCTCCTCTCCCTCTGTGTCCTTTTTGGTTTGCTTTTTTAAAATTTGTTTTGGTTCGTTTCGTTTTTGTTTTTTTTTTTTTTCCCCTCTTATTTTTTTTTCTCCCCTAAGTCTTGAAGTTGAGTTTTAGAGGCGACACGGCGGCTTCAGCCGATTTCTTCCCCTTCCTTTGCCTCCCCATGGATATGCACTGCAAGGCAGACCCCTTCTCAGCAATGCACCGTGAGTACTGGAGCCCGGCTCCTTCCGCCGCTCTGTCCTCCTCATCCCTCCATCCCTCCTTCCCCGGCCGTTCCTCCCCCCCGTTCCTCCTCCGGCTCCATCCCCGCACCGCCCGGGGGGCGACACCGGGCACCGGCACCCGGCGGAGGGCGCGGGGCCGGGCCCGGGCCCGGGCTGCGAGCGAGCCCCGAGCAGAGCCCGCAGGGGCAGTGCCCGAGCCGCCCCTCGGAGGACGAGGCTTTGCCCCGGCTCCTGCCAGCTCCCGGCTCCGACCCTTTCGATTTCCCCGGCCCCGCGGGCCGAGGGCTTCCCGCAATCCTACGTGTGTGCGAGCTGACAATTTGCCCCGCCGCCGGCCGGGATTTGCTCTCGTTTCGGGTTTCGGCGGCGGAGAGGGGGGCCGGCACTTTCGGATGAACGGCGGGGTCGGTCCGGGCTGCCCCGGGCTCCGCTCCGGCCGGGCTCGCTTCAAGCCTGGACTGCGGGAAAAATAGGGCAGCGGCGGGGCCGGGAAATCGGGCGTTTTCCGAGCTCCCCGAGAAGTCACGGTCCCTCCCGGGTTATTTAGCAGCTCCTCGGCGTGCGTTTAAAATGCATTCCTGGCGCCCAGGGAAGTGGCTTCGTGATGTATTTTCACTTTAGAAAACCTTTCTTCCCAAAAAGGGGGACGAAGGAAGGCGAGAAGGCAGAGTAGCGATGAATTTTCAGGGATTTTAATTTCACCGCACGGAGGGAAAATAATTTCGAGCTTTAAATTAAAGAGCACATAGGAATATAGAGCCGAGCCTGGGACCGTCTCGAGTCAGGAAATGAATAATTAAGAGCAATTTGTAACTTTTGACACCGAAACTTTTGAGGACACGCCCTGCCCGCTGCATAAAAACAAACCGAAAAGGTCTAAAATCGAAATGTTTGCGGTTTAAAAAATGACGATTTTGCCAGGAGAAAGAAGGCGCAGAGATAGAAAGCTACCATCAGATCCCCAAACGTGGATGTAGGTAACTGCCTTCCTGCTCGGAAATTAATGCTTTCCAGCAGACACCGCTTAAAATTTAGGATTTAATTTTCGAGGACCTCTAACAGAAAACGGCCCCCGCGTTAGGCATTATTTTCAGTTCTCTCGGGCGCGACCTTCCCTCGGAAGTGATGGCAGTAATTCTGCCTTCGGTACGCGCTGGAATATGCAGGCAGCCGAGAGAGGCATCTCGCCACCGAGACGCTCATTTCTGCAAACTCCACCGAGATTCGGCAACAATTTCGGCTTCCGAATAATCCTACTAATACTAATCGGCATTCGATTTGTTCCCCAAAATGCATTTCTAGCTGGGCAGACCTAGATATTGGCAAGCAATTAAAATACGCTCGGGCGCGGGCTCCCGGTGCAGGCGCGCACAGGCAGCAAACGCGATGGGTAGGAAAGCAGCTCGGCTGCTCGGGCAGATGCACACACACAGCCCGGCACCCTCACGAGGATAAATGCCCCAAAACATCCCCCTGCTCGTACGGAAATAACCTTAGGAAAGGACCGTGTGGAGCAAACCCAACTCTCGTGAAAAAAAAAAAAAAAATACCTGGGGTGCGATAATTTAAATTATTAATTTTTAATCTTTTTTTTTTTTGCATCTGTTGCCTTTTAATACTTTGTAATGCGAGTTATAAAAGGTGCTCTGAATTATTTATCGCGGAGTTGCCGAAGAAATTGCTGTCTTGTAACTTTAGAGGCAACATGTGCAGAGGGGGCTCTGCACAAACGAAGAAAACACAGAGCAACACGCACCCGCAGGTTTTGGTGGAGGAAGACAACCGTGCCCCCTCCCCTCCGAAGCCCTAAATATCTTTTACGAATGAGCAACAAAAGAGAGCAGCGACACCTCAGCTCCTCGGGCAAGGGGAAGGGACGGGAGCCCCTGGCTCGGTGGCAGGGAGGTGGGGGTGATCCTGACCGGGGAGGGGGGAGATGGAAAAAACTCTATTTGTGCGAAAGGACTTGGATCGATCGCAGGGCAATGAGAGTTTCCACTAAGTTCAGAGCCAATAAGTCAGTGTCAAAAGCAGGGGAGGAAAAAAAAATAGGAAAGAAAGAAAAAAAAAAAACCCTCAGCGAAAATACAAACAGATCATTTTTCAGCAAACCGCGCGACGAACTAAGATCTCTCCGCGGGGAAGGAGGCTGGGGCTGTGCGAGAGGCCGGCTCGGAGGCGGCGTGCTCTGCACAGCTCTATCTCCGCCTGCCAGCCGCCGGGGAGCGGGCACCGAGCGAGCGGGGCCGCACCCGCAGCGGTTCCCGCACCGGCAGCGGGCGGCGGCTCCGGTGCGCGGCGCCCAGCTCCGCCGGGCTTTCCCCCTGCCCGCACCCCGCAGGTGCGCGCTCGGTTCCTCCTCCTCCCCGCCAAGTTGTTTCTCGAAAGGGAGAAGGGCGAATCGGAAAAAAAGCGCCCAAGCAGTCCCGGGTGGGAGAGAGCGTTTGTTGTTTTTTTTTGTTGTTGTTGTTTTGTTTTGTTTTGTTTTGTTTTTTTGCCTGGGAACGGAGAAATAGGGGAAAGCGGAGCAATTTAAATTCGCCCTGATTTAGATTTGCGCGGGGAAAAAAAAAAAAAAAGAAAAAAAAAGAAAAAAAAAAGAGAGAGAGAAAGAATAAAAAAATAAAACAAACAAACAAACAAGGAGCCGCGAGACCCTGTTAAGATTTTTTTTTCTTTTTTTTTTTTTCTACTGGCGGATTTTTCTTTTAAATACCGAAAGCTGACAGAAAGAGGGTCTGCCTGTAAACGAAGCCCGAGCGCGGGACACACGATATTTTCCTCCTCTCCCCTTCCATTTCTTCCTCCCTCTCCTTTTCCGTCCGAATCCACTCAACTCCCATCCCAAAATAACCGGAGACAAGGCGCTGTGGAGGGGACTTGCTGCGGGATGAGGGAGGGCGGGGTCGCGAGGAGCTGGAATTGACAATGTGCGAGAAAATCGCGGAAAGCGAACTCAAAGAGAGAGGAAAAGCGCAGGGGTAGAAAGCAGGGGGCTGCAGCGGGGGCTGCCCGGGGCCGCCGAGCAGCTGGGCTCCGGACCTGGGAGCGTTTCGCTTCCCAACTCCGAGAGGAGCCGCAGCCGGCACCGGCTCCGTCCTCGCCCCGCGACAATGGCCTCGGGCAGCCGCCGCTGCGGGCAGAGGTGCGGGCGGCCGGGGGCAGGCGGGGCGCGGGGGGTCCCCAGCTGGCTCGGGGAAATTCACGCTTCTTCCCCCTCTGTGCCATCTCCACCGCTCTTAGTCCTTTCTAATTATTTCTTTCTTCATCTTATTCTCACCCCGTTTTCCTTTCTTCCTTTTTCTTTCTTTCTTTCTTCCTTTTTCTTTCTTTCTTTCTTTCTTTCTTTCTTTCTTTCTTTCTTTCTTTCTCTTTCTTTCTTTTCTTTCTTTTCCTTTTCTTTCTCTCTCTCTCTCTCTCTCTTTCTTTCTCTTCCCTTCCTTCTTTCATTTCTTTCTCGTTTTCTTTCTTCTCCCTCTCTCTTTCCTCTCTTTCTCTCGTTCTCTTTCTCTCTCTTGTTCTTTCTTTCCCTCCCCGTCTCCTTTCCTTTTTCTGTCTCTCCCCCACGTCTCGACCCCCCCAGCCCCTCACCCGTCACCCCCAATCCATCTGTAGTGACGGGAGATTTTGCAGTCCGAGTGGCAAAGAACCCACGACTAACGGTGTGTTTCTGGTGTGCGTGGGTTGTTGTGTTTTTTTTCTTTCTCTTTCCCCAGCAGGGCACGGGGGTGTGAACCAGCTCGGGGGGGTGTTTGTGAACGGCAGGCCCCTACCTGACGTGGTGAGACAAAGGATAGTGGAGCTGGCTCACCAGGGGGTGCGACCCTGTGACATTTCCAGGCAGCTGCGGGTCAGCCACGGTTGTGTCAGCAAGATCCTGGGCAGGTAAGGAACGGACCGCGGCCGCTCCTTCCCCTCCCCTGGGGCGGCAGCGTGCCTCCGGGCGCCGCGCTGCGCCGCTCTGTGCCCCCCCGGCCCTCACCGCGGCGATGCCCGCTCCCTGCTGCCCACCGCCCCCTGCCCACCGCCCCCTGCCCGCCACCGCCCCCGTCACAGCGGCAGGACGCGCTGCCCCGCCGGCCGGGCGGCGTGCGGGAGCTGCGGGGAGGGATCGGTTCGCGAGAGAAGGGCCAGGGAGGGGGAGAAAAGAAAATAAAAGAAAAACACCACAGGAGAACGACCTCCTCCTCCCCACCCCCCAAAAAAAAATCAAAAAAAAAAAAAAAAAAAAAGCAACAACAACAAAAAGCCCATCTCACAACAATCCGTAGGCGGCCCTAGCAAATGCACGGTAAATAAACAAACAGCGGGGCAAACAGATAAATCTCCAGAAACAAAGATGCGGTGCGAAGCATCCCCGGCGGCCGCGCCGGCGGTGCCGGTGGGCGGGCTGCCTGCCGCCGCCGTGCCCTTCGCGAAGGACGTGCCAGGGCCGCCGGGGGGCCGGGAGCCCGCTGGGGAACCGCCAGCACGGCTCTGCACGGCTCTGCCCGGCTCTGCCCGCGGTCCCCGGCCCCTCCGAGGCCGCCCGACCCGGCCCCGGGGTCGGTGGGCTTGGCCCCGGCGGGCCGCAGCGCGGCGAGGCTTGCTGCTGCTCGGGCCCGAAAGAAGCGCCCTTGGGGAAGGCAGCAGGAGCGCAGCGCTCCCCCAAACACCAGCCAACACGCACCCAAAGGGAAAGGAAAAAAACTGGGGGGTGAGCACTGCACGGGAGCGGCGGCTGCCGCAGCCCGGTACAGCCCCGTAGAGTCCAGTACAACCCAGTACAGCCTGGTATAGCCCCTCGGTGCCCCCAGCGGCAGCCCAAAGGCGGGGGGCGGTTGCCGGGGGGAGGTCGCGGGGCCGCGGTCGCGCCGGGGCAGGGGGCTCTGGGGGCGGCGGGGGGCCCGGCCGGGCACTGACCGAGCGTCGTGCTCTGGCGCGGCAGGTATTACGAGACGGGGAGCATCAAGCCCGGAGTGATCGGCGGCTCCAAACCCAAAGTAGCGACCCCCAAAGTAGTGGATAAAATCGCCGAGTACAAGAGACAGAACCCGACCATGTTCGCCTGGGAGATCCGGGACAGACTACTGGCCGAGGGCATCTGCGACAACGACACGGTCCCCAGCGTCTCCTCCATAAACAGGTAAGGGCGAGCCTGCAGGCACCGGGACCGGGACCGGGAGCCGGCCGGGGCGCGGGGCTCGGTCTGTGTGCAAGCCCCGGGGGCGTCTGGACGGTTTTACCTCCGTGCCCCCGGGGGAGCCGCCAGCAGCCCCGCCAGGCGCCGAGGCTCCGAGCAGAAGCCAGCCCCTGCCCGCAGCCTCGGCCGCTGGAGGCTGTCCCCGGGCCGGGCTCCCCGCTCCGCGGCCGGGCGCTGGCGGGGTCTTCCCTTCTCCTCCTCCTCCCCCAGCCGCTGGGGAATGGCTTCTGTCGGTGGAGGGCCTCGGGGTGTGGGAAGGAACCGCACGATGGGCAAACAGTGGCAGATCGGGGGGGAAAGGCCGGTGATGCGGGTAGAGGAGCGTTAGCCCAGCGCGCATCCCGCGGGCTGTACAAACCCCGCACAGCCATCCGTCCACCCCAGGCTGCGGGTCCTCACACCTTGGTGACACGCAGGACACTGCCCCGCACACTGAGTCACCGCGCTGCCGCCGTGCGACGCGGCTGCACGCACCTCGCCCGCGCCCGCAGTACCTAGGAACACAGCAATGTTTGCCAAGGGTGCCTATGTAGGCACAAAGTACCGCACCAACAGAGTAAGAGTAAGAATCCGTGAAATTCTGCATGCAGTCCCAAATATACAGAGCTCCCCGTCCAAATAAATGTACACAGGCTGTGCGTAAATATGCAAGCAGACTTCTGCAGTGCCGGCATAGACAAAATCGCCCAAGTCAGTATATCGGTCCTCTTGATATACGGCAAGTTTAGCCAGATCTTTTTAATACCTGGTGTATTTATAGCAAGGGAAGCAAAAAAATAAACAGCAGGGAAAACACAGTGGTATTTTTTGTCTTGCGCTTTACATGGCAGATTTATCAAAATATGTCTAATAACTCAGGCTGTGTATTTCTAAATCTGGCATCCTATATAAATGGGTTTTAATATTTTGCAAATGATATGGAATTATCCCAAATCATCTTGAAAACAGCAGGTAGAATTAGCTGGTGGAATGTACCTTGGCTAAGGAAGATTCCCTCAGACACACTGTCTCTGTAATATACTGCTAGGCTACCCTAGGAAATTATCCCTGTGTGTGCCATCTGTATTAAAATGGTTATTAAGTTATGAACAGGGTAACATAATACTGATCGGCTAATTATACACCCTCCTAAAAAACCTCCAGGTCTCTGTTACTCTCGCAGTCAGGTACTGAAATAATAACAGTTTGACATTCAGACACCTTACAAAGGCAGCTGCGGAAGGACAGCCAGCTCTCCCTGGGAGGAATTAAGCTAGTGGTACACAAGTCCAGAGGAAGGGCTCCAGGGTCTTTGGAGGCATGGCAGACGTGGACCAGAGGATCGCAGAGGCTGGTGCTGGTGCAGGGGATGTCAGCATCCCCATGTCACCAAAGCCACAGCCCCATGCCTGCCGGCCCCGGCACCTTGCGGTGCCTCACGGTGTCCCGGGGAGAAGGCCGGGGACAGATTTTGCTTTCGGTTTTGCTACCAGTTTGCGTCGGGGCTTTGGGGGGTTCACACCTCAGTTTCCCCAGCCAGGGAATGAAGATTGAACCATCTCAGGATGTGGGAACAGATGTCAGCTGGATTGCGTTTATAAAATGCTTTGAGAAGGACAAGGGCTTTGTAACTGCTAAGTGTTATTGTATTAGAGAGGCTCAGCTGTGACCCACCATATTTGATTCTTACTGTGATGGCATTTGAGTGTGTATGCACCAAGGCGCAAGAACGTTTTGACTTCGTGCGATCAAAGCTTTCCCCGTTCATTTAAAAAATTTGGACCCAACTTCACATCGTTCACCTTTGTATGGGGCTCCGACAGCTGTGAGAAGTGAGCCCGTAACAAGACAGGTCGCACAACTTGCAGGTCTGTGCTAGGCAAGAGCAGGTCAGAGAACCGGGAAAAAATTGCAGCAGAATAGGAAACAGCGAGCGTCTGAGGGCCCGATCCTGCTGCCGCGGAAGGTAGTGCGAGCTCTGTCACTCCAGTGGCTTTGTGACTCCAGCTCACAAAACACGAGGAGAGGACTAAGCTCAGAATTCAAATACACATTTTTTTCACTCTTCCATTGTCCAAGTAAGCAGAGAATTAGGTAAATGCTTTGTAACAGCACGTTCCTTTGCATCCCCCTTACCTGCTGTACGATCACAGCCCAGAGTTCGTCCAACACTCCGGCTCTCTGAGCCACTTCAGATAGTTGACAATTTTAAAAACCAACCTGCTCGAAATATATTTTTTCTCAAAATGTGGGGTTTCCAAAGCAAAAATGTCAGTGGCCCAGTGTCCAGAACCATTAGAGCTATATCCATGAGCTGTTTAATATCTTGAGAATACAAACGGGCTCTTTACAGAAAAAGGTGGTTATCTAGGTCCCTAGATAGACCGTGAATACTGCACTTCAGAATGGAGATCTCTTTGTATACAGAAAACAAGTACTTCAGGTTATTACAAGATTTTCTGAAAATACATTAATTACATTTTATCTTCTTTCTTTCTGGGTACTAGCCTGGCATTAACAGCCTTTCAGGTGAAAGACTACAAAACAGTCCTATTACAATTCCACTTTTACAGTCTCCCTAAATCATTTTAAGAAAATTATTTTCCATTAATTATTTTTTGGTGATAGATGAATTATATGTGCCTACATTGCACTGATCTGTCAGTGTTGCACTGCCGATATCAGGATGCATTTGGGACGATGTGTAACTCAGTATTGAGACATATCAGAAAGCTGTTCATATCAAACTCATGCAGAAAAAGGCCAGATATGAACTACAGCAAAAAATATGTCTTAACGACCCCCTCAAGATTCAGAAAAAAAATACTCCTCTGCTGTGTGGTAGTTTTGCTTTAATTATGGTAAAAAATCTAGACAGTAAGCTAGTTAATAAGCAAACCACACCAGAACTGACAGGATCAAGACAGAGCAGTCATCTCTACACCGGGAGCTCTCCTGTTCCCTTTTCACACATTAGCTCCTCTACATGATGAACCCATTGTGTATACATGCTCACGTATATATATACATGTATCTGTGTAAACATGCACATACGAACGGTGCATGTAATTAAGAAGCTGGCAAGTGACAGAAGCTCGTAATTCTTTGGTAAGCAATTAATGCTTACGTCAAATCACTCAAGTACCTTACTTCCTAAGAGAACTTTTCCATCTATCGTATAACTACAAACAAGTTATCTTCGGTCACTCCGGTTAGAGTATTTCATCTGGATTCATATACGCCCTGCCGTAAACCTTGCGGGGGCCTCCTAACTACAAACTTGGCTGCAGACATTAATGAGAATTTTTGCTTTGTTTTGCAGCATGTACGGTCAGCCTAAGAATACAGGTTTCACGGGATAATAATCATCCCTGAAAAGTCTTTTAAATTAGACAATGTACCTTAGTGGGAACAGGACTGGCAGATCATGGGCATACATTCAGGGTTGTGCAGCAAGCAATGCAACAGACGTTGTAGTTTAAGCATCGTTTTCTGCCTCTCTAACGACGTGAATCCCTGACACCTACCTGCAATTTGTCCCTCTATTTCTGCTCTCCTGAGGCTGGGTTCAGGGCTAGGGACTCTCTGTTAGTCCTTATTCAAGGAACACGAAAGCCAAAGAATTATGAAGTTCAGTCAGCCTTCTGGATATGCTTTGGACCCTAGGTTACTAGGAGCAGATCTAGCTACTAAGTCATGGCAGAGAATAGAGTTTAGTGGATACGCTATCTTGGTCAAGCTGTTCGGTATTTTGTCAGTTTTCTCTTATGCACTGAGTAAACGTTAATTTTTAGTGTTATGTGATTGGTTTGGGGAGATATTTTTTTTACATTATCTGATAGTCGGCTAGTGATTCCTAGTTAAAGCCTCCAATAGTGACTGCTTTTTTAAAACACATACGGAAAGATACACACATTGATCCAGGTTATAATAACCAGTGAAATATACTTGTGCAATGAAATACTGAGCGTGTGGCCAATGTCAATGGCCATGGGCAGGCCCGTAGCTCGGAGCACAGCACAGCGCATTAGGAGATCAGCTTTCTCTTACCAGTTCTGCCGTCAGCTTTCTGGCTGATCTTGGTTGGGTCACATGGACTCCTTATGAGGCTGCTTTACCACCTGTAAAATGAAAATAACAGTATTTAGCTACCTTTGTAAAACACAGTGCGATCTTTCGTTAAAAAATCCCGTGCAGTTCAACACATTAAGAAGGAAAGGCTCGAAACTGGACCTGGGTTGTCTTACATCAGCCGAGGCTTTTGCCCACGCAAGGGAGTGAGAATTGAACAGAATCTCGGCTGAGGTAAACGTAACATCTCGAGACAAACAATCGAGTCTGGAACAAGGCAGGCATATTAGGGCATGTTCTGTGTCATATGCGGAAGAAATCAATGTTATGCAAACAGAGCTTTCTGAGTCACTCTCGCTAGCCTAGCTTGAGAGTTTCCCCAAAGGACACCACAGCCAAAGTCACCGGGTATCTCTCCCTGTCCTTCCCACCGAAGTAGCGTGGCACTCTAGGAAAACAGTATCTCTAATGGCAGCTTGTTCATACTGACCAAAACCAGTGACAGCTGCACGGTCTGCAGTGAAAACTAGGAAAATTGCATAGTGTATGACCAGCAAGTGCATGTGTCACACAAACCTATCACTACCATCAATATTTAGTAGCCACATGTCCATTTAGCCAACAGAGAGGCCAAGGATTAGACTGGCCCCGTAAACTGGCTTAGCCTCTGACTGGCAATGGGTTGGTGCAAAGCAAGGGTGAAGTAGCCTTGTCCGACAGCACCCAGCATAATTTACCAGCTCTCATAACCTGGCACCCCTTAGTACATGCAGAAGAAACTCGGGATCCTAGCAGGGATCCTCTTGTCTTGCTGACACTCAGTGCAAGGTCCCCATTCAATTTCCTGCATCAGGGCATGCTCTTAAGGTAGAAGGCTTCTACCAGCACTTGCTTTTGGCTGAGCAATGAATGCAATTGGGTCACACAGGGCTTCATTACAAGGAATATACTCCTTTAAATTCAGATTCTTTTCCATCAGACACAAACCTGGTATTATCTTCTTTTCATCATTGCAAATAAAGGACAGGCTCATAAAGCAGAGGTTACAGACAATGTTACTGCAGCTGAAAGAGTAAATGAACGCTCACAGCGTTTCTCTTTGTCTTATTCCTCATATCTGGCCACTGGAAGGTTGTATGGTGGTAACTACAATAAGCTAGCCGCATTTTTTCTGGTTTTCATATTACGCAGATATTAGCTCAACAGAGGCAGTTTGTGAGTAGAAGTGGCCGTGACTGGGAAGTTTTGAGCTCCCTGTTCTGTGAACCTCAGAGCGCAGAACCCCAACAGTCTCTTTATCATCTAAAAATCCCAACCCTTTCTTTTTGTATACATGTACAGAAAGGTTGATTTTTGTTGGAAGTTAAACATTTTCAGGCTTTTGCATCTAGTGAATGATTGCTGCATTCTGTCATAGAGGTAGCTGCATTTCAGTGCTGGGTGAATGAGCCTTATGGAGCTAAACCTCATTTACCAGAATCACTATTATGTGAAAAAACTCATTTGACTTTGGGAGAAAAGAGGAGAAAATATAAGTGGCTTGGCCAAGCAACGAAGAGGTGGTGAGAACAATATAGTCATCTGAAGGGCACAGTCCATCCAACAGGAAAAGAATTATTCACGCTTAAACAAAGCAGTGTAGCCAGGAATGAAGGGAGGGAAATAAGAAAGGGAACATTTAAGTGGTAGCAGAAGGCACCTCCTGATATGGAGGTCCATTAAGTTGTGGAATTGCATCCCACAGGAATTCCTAATTTCTTGGAATATATATAACTAGGTGGCATTAATAACACAAGCAAACATACAATAAGAAATAATCTTGTGTTGGCTAAAGAGATAGATAATGCTCTAGCAGGCCAGCTGGACCCTTTATGATACGATGACACGATGCATACAAAACAAAGTCATGTTTTCAGCCATAGATCAAGTATCTCAGAAAACCTGTCTCTGATCCTGAAGCGTATTCAAACAAAAGATTTCCATATTACTTGAATGAAAAGATAAGACTTCAAAACAGTTGAATAAGGCAGGGCTTTACTTTGATTAACTTGCCATGGTCTTTAATTAAGGCATGCTGAAATTCGAATGGAGTTTAGGCTCACTTCTTGCAATCAGCAAAATATTTAGGGATCCCGATTTGTCACAGGTCTCTATAAATGGACAGACAGGGACTTTCAGAAGCATTTACCACTGGCCTGACAACAGCGCAGCTAACTAGGACTTGAGGAAATCCTGTCTGTGTGTAGGTGGCTCTGATAATGATTACTACTCCTGAAAGCGTCAGAAAGGTTTGAGTTTCGCTCCCAAACAATTGTTCTATAAACTGAGAGCTAATGGGAATGAGGATTTTTCCACTGTAATAGCAATTAATCTAGAGCAGCCTGTACATGCGTGGACATATTTACCAGTCCCAGCTGATTAAAAATGCTAAGCTAAGGCAGAGCCCTAAATTGTGCAATTGGCATACAAATCATGAGTGCCTGTAATACAATGTGGGTTTGCTTTTACTTGTTTTCTCTTTTTTACTTCAAAATTTTAGAGGGATTTGGGTAGCTGACTCCCATTAAGTGAATTTAAAAACACCTCAACAATGCAGTCCTTTGAGTCTTCAGGGAGCCGACAGGACCCTTTTCAAGCTCCCGAAAGCCCTGGAAACATCCCTTATTAAATGAGAACTGAAATTCTCATGCTATCGCTTGACTAGAGGAGCTGGAAAACCAACAACAAACACCGTTAGGCTTGTGATGAAATACTAGACAGTATGATATTCAGCGTTAGCCTCCAATTTTCTCTAGCGCCAGTAACTGAGAGCTGATTTTGTAGCACTTATATGGCTATCTACCCAGCTGAAAATCACAAATCTAATCACTTGGTTTCCAAACTCCTCAGAGTGCACTTACAAATATTCATTTCCAATCAATTTGCACCTGCTAATATTTCTGAATGCTCACATGTGATGACAGAGTCAGAAGCAATGCTGGTGTTTCCTATTTCTATTGCAATAGCATAAAGAGGCTCTGTGCGTAGATCACAGCCCATTGTCCAAAACAGGCACAGCGTAAATAGGAATTTCTTTTGAGAGATTCTTTTAGAAAATCACCATATACGTGTGTCTTTCTTTACACCATCCCCTTAACATCTATGAGGCTCATCATTCAGACAGTCCTCGAGGTTTCAGGGATTAAACAAACATCTTTGTCTGCTAAAAGGAATGAGCTATCCGGTCAGGGCTCACCCACCAAAGCCAAGTCTAGGTAAAAGGCAGAGCAAAACTGGAGAGCCCTCTTCTTTGGGCTCTTATCTGACAAGACTGAGGGTGAATGCTGGCTAGACTGCGACAGCCTCCCCCCTCTTCCCTGATAAGTAGGCATATAAATAAATAAATAAACGGCATCCTAACTGCACTGAGAACTCAATAAAACAATCACATCAAATATGAGGAGGTATAAATCTCGCGTCTGCACAGGTAACCCACTCAATTGCTTTTATTATGGCTCAGTCTGACTCCATTTATTACCATCCGTGGCCTGGGTGAAGGATGTTTGCATGGAGGGTGGTCTCCTGGTGAAATCTTATCCCCAGAGCAGTGACAATCAGCCCATACAGAGGTGGATTTTGGTGGGGAGACCAAAGGCAGATCCATCTGTCTGCATGAAAACCAATCAATAACCCTGTAACTAGACCTCTTGTCGCTGGGAAATGGACAACACAATAGTTCAATCCTGGAGCCATAGGAGAGAAATAGCTGTGGTTGGAGTGTGAAGAATGACGGGATGTATGCATGATGTGTTTGAGACGTACGGACAGAGCATGTCTGTCCATCTAGATACTGTGGAGTGACGGGATGGGGATAAGGCAGAGGGCACATTTATATATATTGTAGGCAAATGTTGGTGCGTTCAGGGGTGGGTATGGGGAAGGAAAAAGGACAGAGTTGTATTGCATTTTTTATAGGACATTTATATGGGGACTGTGAGTGCAATGCAGATCTGTACCTTCAGGGAAATATGCCTGCTGGCTGGATATTACATATGAGTATTTTGGTATATGGCAGGGAATGTGTATCTCTTGGCAGGCACGTAGACGGTGACACAAAGCACTGGTAGGCTAAAGGAAACATAGGCAGGAGTTTGATGTGGTCGGGGAAGGATATTCCTTTGTCCTCTGTCTGGCTTGGGATTTATGTGTGTACTAGTTTTGACAGAGAGGAGAAAGAGTGATGTGCCAAAAGCCTGAGCTAACGGCCTGTGAGTTCACAGATACGCTTCCCAGAAAATGCTATGTATGAAACATTTACCCAAACCTCACTGTTAAATCAGGAGAGGAGATTCTGGTGGCTTGTCTCTGCCTGTACGAAAAACAGAAGTAGGACATTCCTTGCTGCTGCCATCCTCTAGCTCCGCAATTCCAGCAGCATTTCTAAAACTTTCACAGCATACCATTCCCCAGACTTTTAGCAACTCCCCATCACACACACACACACGCATGCCTACAGAGAGACGGTGGAGTTTGCCTCTGCTAAATAATTTCTCCTGGGAGCCCGTTTAGTTTTCCTTCCTTTGGTTCCCTTCTGCACAGTTCTTCTCCTCCCAAGGTAAGAGCCCTTCCCTCTCCGCAGGGCGCCAGGCACGGGGCTGACCTCCCGTCCCTGGCTGGGAGGTGAATGGCATCGAGGCCAGTTATCAGCTCTGGCCAAACTGCCCATCACTGTATTGCGCTGGAGAGGGCTGGTAGCCAGGTTTTGCAAGGCAGATTGATGTCTGTTCATCATTTACACAAGGAAAAGCACAGCCTGCGACGAGATGACAAAGTCACAAATGAATACCTGCCAGACAGGATGCCCGGCACCACCTCTCGTCGCAGGGCAGTTTAAATGATTCTGGCAGCAGCGCTATCCCAGCCCTTCAGCTCCCAGAAGCAGCCCCCATTTCCTTCATACAGCTGCTGTTTCTTCAAGCTGGCGGAAACATGAGGGCAACCTCACTACCCAATGCCCATGGTCGGGCACTCACTTTAAAATTGTGAGAGAGTCTTTGGGAACTCACCCTGGGGCCATCCTTAAAGGGACTACTGCCTTTCAGCATGATCGTGCTTCTCTAGAATTTCTTTTAAAAACAGTTTTTGGTCACCTGCCTTTAAAAAGAATGACTGCTGAAAACGTAGCTATGTAACAGTGCCCACTGCAAATATTTGCCTAGATTCGGGCCCAGGAAACCTTTCTTTGTTGATTAAATTTAGGCTTTTGAACTTGAAAAAATATTCATTTATGCAGAAATTATCCATACAAAACAAAACACCATTTCTTTATAAAATGAATAGTAAAGAGAGGCTATCTAGAAGAGCAGAGGAGAGGAAGGAATAATATTTTTGAAGAAAAGGAACCCACACTTGCACGCTGTGAGGGCATAGGGGGAGTGTATGGCTGGGAGGTGCTACAGACAAATGGACCAGAGCTGAGCAAGCAGAGGCAAAGTGGAAAATGAATAATGCCACACATTCCCTCTCCCTAGCGAACATACAGCAAATTTAGGGTTTTACAGAGATGATGTTTGTGGTGCTGCCTCTGACAGAGACAGACAGCTACACCATGAGGCTTGCAGAGCGTGGGGAGAGCACAGCTGGGTGGGGCTGCTGGGAGGAAAGGGCACAAGATAATGATGGAGCAAAAGGCCACGGCGGACTTGACTTGGGTATTGTCAAAAGCAGACCTGCCGTGGTTTTACATAAGGCAGCCTTGGCCGCTGTGCCAAACAAGATGCAGAGACTCGGCCAGTCCTGATACCCAACTCCCGTACGTGGCTCTCACAATTCCACCCCCCTTTGTGGATTACATGAATTTTTGTGCCCTGAGGGGATGTTTGAAGAAAAACACACAACTATGGGTGACTGCCTCTCTGAGACAGATGGGCTCCTGGTGCCCAGCAGGCAGAACTGGCAGGGCTGGTGGCACAGGGAGACGTGGAGCAGAAGGGAGCGTGGCCCATCGCAGGTGGACACGTAGGCAGGGAAATGCCCCGGCACAGTGAAAGGCAGGGGATAAAGCGATCTTGGGGAACACAGTCTTTGGAAGAGTGCAAGAGGAGGGAGCTGGCCACGTAAACGAAGCCTTTGTACTGCCCAGAGCACCGCCTTTCCCAGCTGAAAGCACCTTCTGCAGTATTTGAATGTGCTACTGGATCATTCTCTGCTCAGTGAAGTAATTTGAGCATGGAAACCTGCATGCATTTGTGTAGATAGACCGCCGGGTCTCTATTGTTCCTCCAGACAATCTTCTCTGTAATGGATATTTGGGTTGGACATGCCCTATACCCCATGACATGTGTACGAGGAGGAGCGTGGGTGTATCGCTAGGGCAACCTGTCCGGCTGGGAGTATAGGCTGATAGCAAGTGCGTGTTCCTGCTCTGGGGAAGAGCTAAGAAGAGTCTTATCCATGGAAACAATGCTGTAACCCCGCAGTTACATGCTAGGGGGTACAGGAGAGAGCAGAGCACGGCAGTGCACATCTCCGCAAGCCTGCGCAGTTCCGTGGGGCTCTGCAGAGGTTTCTGCATGCCTGCGGTGCAGCGGGTTGGCTGCTGGCAAGGCGTGGGTGTGCTGCTGCACCGTGCCTCTGAATGGATCAGGGGGCCAGCAGCGCGCTGTGCGTTTTTTGGTAGTTCTTTTGGGCAGAGCTGGGGGTAAGGTGATAATGTTAGCCACACCATGGCTGTGCTGAGCATGAAGCATCCATGAGGCAGGCAGTGCCCGCTAGCACAGGATGCTTGCGGCAGTGCGTGTGAGTGCAGGGTCCTGCGCCTCTTTGGGGCCCTGGCAAATCTGAGGGAATAGGGGTGCCGAGGGCAGGATGTGTCTGGAAGGCTGTGGCTGTGTGTAGCTCACCTGAGGCACAACCCAGCACTGCAGCAAGCGGTACCCAGGGAGACTGGGGCAGGGGGTGCACTGAAGGCAGTATTTCTAACGAGAGCCATAGTTTAATGCGTTGGACTCTGCCCTCCTCTCCCCTCCCCTCCCACTCTTCTCCTTATTACCCAGGTTATCTTGTTTGGGTTAAGAGGCCAATTTCAACAGACTATAATTGAAGAGTGAAGAGAATCTGATAAGATAAGGAAGGGACATCATTCCTCAAGGGATCAATAGAGGTTTCATGTTCCTCCTTCCCCTGCTGTGTCCCTAACACGCTAACGCTGTGCGGCCGTGGGCCTGGTTTATTTGCTCTGCTTGTCTGCAAGCCAGAAAGGGAAGTGTGGGAGCAGGGGGCGGCTGCCGGCCCCATCTGTCACACGGCAGAGCAGGGCAGGGGCATAACGAAGGGACAACGGGGATGGCAGGGCTGCGTGGGAAGAAAAGGACAGGGCGATAGGGGACCTGCTGAGAGCCAGGAGCCGCTGGTGGCACTGCGGGCACAGCACAAAGCAGCCCCTCCGGGAGCCCCCGCCCCACACAAGCACAGCAGGGCCCAGCTACAGGAGCTCAGGAGCTGGGGGACGAGCCAAGAGGTCGGCACAGCACAGGATGTGATCCACATCCCATGCGGGAAGGCTGGGCCAGCTTCTGGAGAGCTTGCAAGTCAGAGGGGTCTGCGGCTAAGATATCTTCTTCCAGCTGATTTCTTTTTTATTTTTAACACCCAGAGAAACAGACGCTGAGAGCCAGTCAGTCATGCAGTGAGCATGTGGCAGAGTTGGGAATACAACCCAGATCCCCTGACTCCCAACCTCAGGCTTTAACCAGCAGACCATGCTTCCCTCTAAGCCACCTTGAACTTTCCTCAGTGAGGATGGGGGCTACTAAGCCTCTGCGGGCTGCAGTTTACCAAGCTGTCAGGAGTGTGCTCACTGGACCGCCTCACCAGAGACAGCCTTCCTCACGCACGCTAAAAAAGTTGAAAAGAAATTCATTTCATGGCCGGTGGTTGCTTAAAAAAGGCGATTCCAGCATATGTATGTGATAAATGTTAACTGTGCATTAATCGCATTAAAGAGGACCCTATAAACTTTTCATTTCTAATTAAATTCTGGCCGGTGATTCTGGCGAAGCCAGCACACTCCGGGCCTTTGTTTATGTGGAAAATTAAAATGCAAATACAATGGAATTTATTTCCATTACTAGAGTGATATGCTGGGCTCCTCTGTTTAACAGCCTCCAATTATTTTCAAGCAGGTCTCTCTCCCTCGCTCCCTGCCTCTCTCCCCCTCCCCACTCCCCTGAGATGCTGCGACCCCACTGTGTGGGGCAGGAGCTGGTAAAGCACCAGGAGGGCTGTGGACGGGGTCATCTGTTCCAGGCCGAGGGCAGGCAGGAAAATGGAGGATGAAGGGGGAAGGAAAAAAAAAAAAAAAAAAAAAAAGGAGTGGGAGAACACAAACAAGGAGGCAGGGAAAGCAGCAAGGCTCAAGCTAGTGCAAGGGGCAGAAGGGAGTTACCTGTTAGCAACCTTCTGAAAAATATAAGCTAAATTCCTTGGCTCACTGAATCCTGGCTGTATAGGTGGTATTTCGGTGATAGGACAGAGTCGAGAGCTTTCCCTGGAAGTTTTCTAGATCTTTCACAGTCTTTCCTATACACTCGTGACTGCTGCTGAGCCAAATCCTGGTGGCTGAGGGAGCACAGAGCAGACCCAGCGCCAGACACATTGCCTGCACAGAGCAAATAAATCCGGGCAGCAGTGACACACAATCATCGGCAGAGAAATAACTGAGCTCCCCTGCCCATTTCCAAGGGACCGAGTGTGGCTCAGCTTAGGGCAGCAGCACACAGCATGCACACAGCAGCAGCCACCACACAAACACAGACTGGCTGCAGCCTGAGATACTTGCAGATACGTACGGCTAAATGCAGCTGACAGGTCCGACTGACTGCGATTCCCCACGTGAGACACCCGGCCCAGTCAGGTGGGAGCACCTTGGGCAGTCGCACCCAGCGTAGGCACCCACAGACACAGGTGCCCTTCTCTGTATTAGTAGCCAGAAATTTAGGGCACAGACACTTACCCAAACCGATAACAGACAAGCCCTAGCTAAACTCCTGAGCGTGCCAGCCAGTGCACATGCATCTGGCCGCTCACACAGCCCCAGAAATCCAGCGGTGAGCACAGGCACTCCCTGCTGCTCCTGGAGGCAGGCAGCCGCGCGGCCCTGGAAGGAGAGCTGGGGATGTTCTCTGCTCGCATGTGAGCATCTTAAGGAATCACCTAGTGTAAGTGATCCTGCCCCGGCCGAGACAGGGAAACAGGAGAAGGACACATTCACTTACGACGGTGAAAAGAGGCCATTACCCAGTCAAACAACCCAATCCCTGACATCATTATTCAATACACAGGAGCCCTGAAATGCACACTAACTCAATCACAGAGGCACACGATTACAAAATAATACTGATGGAATCAATGAAACAGACATGTGGTCATACAAAGCACACACACCCCGGCGTTAATACACAATAATAGCTGACCAACAAGCGAATACAAAACAGCCATTCAAAAACACAATGGCAAAACACGTGGCCCGCGCTCCAAGGGGACTTGGAAACTCCGCCAACGACCCCCACCTTTGTTGAAGGGGGCTCGCAGCAAAACTTGGGGTGCGCCTCAAACCTGGCTCTTGTCAGGCCAGTGAGCACCAGGCAGCAAGAGCCCGAAGGATGCGTGCACTGCGTGTGCCTGTGCTGGGAGGCTGGTGGGTGGCTGCCCGGCGCCCTACAGCACAACGCGGCCACTCTCACAACAGGCACGGGGGCACCGCGTTCAGGACTCGCTGTAACACAAAGTTCAGGACTCTGCAATACAAGGAGAACCTACTGCGTGGCCCTAATGCAACACAGCCACACGTTGCACACACACACACACACCCCTCAGCACCCAGAGCAGCAGGAGCATCCCACTCAGGTGCCTCAGCAGACAACCAAATCCTCTCCCCAAGCCAAGGTAGCACACTCAGACGTGCGCCCAGAACACCCCCAGGGCCCCAAATAACAGAGACCCACAGACCCCCAGGGCGTACTAAGCCGAGCACTTCCCATGAGACCCAAACAGCCGCTCCTGCAAACCCTATGGGGTCTTACAGTGAGGGAGACAGGGCACCCTTCTTTGGGGTCTCCTCCCTGGCACGGCAGGCATCGGCTACCAGCAGGCTGCGTGTAACAAGGGGCTGCTATTGGAAGTGACAGCGGGGACGGGGGAAGACTGCTGGCAGTGGCGTGCGTGGTGTGTGCACAGGAATTCCCCTTCCTCTACCAAGTGCGGCTGTTTGTAGCCATTAAAAAGCCCAGGTCCTCATGCTGGGTGTTCAGTGAGTATTGATTCAGTCTGCAAGCAATTTTAATATTTCTTCAGGGACTTTCCAGCAACAGCACAAGTCATTAATTCACCCTCCCAAATTGCTTATTCAATAGCAGGAACATGGCTCCTGAATAAAGTCCCAGAATTTATGTGACTCGCATGAGTCAGGAGGTCAAACAACTGTTATGGAGCGAAGTTAAAAATCCAAATAAAATATTGACACTTTTTTGGGGAGTGGGAGGAGGGGAAGTGGGGGAAGGGGAAGAAAAGGTATTTAAAATAGGGTTTTGTTGCAATGCCCCCAGGATAAGGAATGGAAAGAGATTGAAGACAAGTTGGAGTTTGTAAAATCAATGGGATTTATTGCATATCTGCTTGGCATTTAATAACTCCTTCCTTTCCGCCTCCCCCTGCTCTGTACATGCACGGGGGAGAAACTCTCACAAAGCCACCAGGAGCCAGCCTGCCAGCACACAGCAGCGCTGCAGCACCCGACAGCTCCCCAGGGCCAGGGCCCCATCTCAGATGGGCTGCATTTCCCCCACAGTAGGCGGGGTCCCATGCCCACAATATTGTCGGTGGAGGAAAAAAAAAAAAAAAAAGGAGGGGAGAGGGAACTGAGGCACAGAGCAAATGAAGAGCCTGCTCAGTCACAGAGCCCAGTGACCGCAGGCTGGGCTACGACCCAGGGCTCCCAACACCCAGGCATTCGTTTTGCTGCTGAGGATGCTGTCTTGTAAGGGAACACAAGCACACAGTCACGGGCACCAAACGCAAGGCAGCATCCATCTCACCACAGGGACTCCCACAGCACCTCGGTACAGCCCCACAGAATAGCTGTGCCCGCAGACACCACACAGGCACATCCACATGCAGATAGATGCACAGCCAGACACAAACATATACATGCTCTTACTGAGCTCATTGCTATTCAGAGAGCACTGCAGCCAGATTACACAGAAGTAGGAACATACCTGCAGACTGACACACATGCAAATGAACGTGCGGACAGGCACACATGCTCTGGTACAGCAGGGTAGCCTTGCGCATCCTCTGTGCATATATATATATATATGTGCACACACATATTAGACGTCTACACCAAAAGAGTCATGCAAACTGCTGTCTGCTACAAATTTAGCTTTTACATACAGTGGCCTCCTTTTAGCTAGTTGCACCGAAATGGATGCCCAGATGCACTCAGAGATGTTCATTAATATAATTGTGCAGAATGTATGGGACTGTCTCGTTATATCAGACTGGTAACTGTTTCAATCAAACTGTTCTAATTTTATACCAAATCTCTGAGCCTGTTGTATCCACAAACCAACATCTATTCATTAGCACCAGCTCCGTAATGAAACAAGCAGACAAAAATCTAGCTAACCATAGAACTGAAGAGTACTTGATGGCTTGGGTATTTAGGTGTTTTTGTTTGTTTGTTTGTTGTTGTTTGTTTTTCTGGTTGGCTTCTTAGCAAAGATTTAGGTCAGGTCCTTTATGTGAGTTGGGACTTTATCCAAATGCAGTTTTTCAAGTGCTTTTTTGCTTTGTGACAAAGATAACAATTGCCTATGTTTTCCTCCTAAGCTGTGTTTCGACCAAATATAGTGTGGTTGAAATTTAGGCAAGGTAATGAGATGTTTGAAATTTCCGTAATTATGTTTTCAAAGATTAAGGTTTTTGCACAAAAGATGCTTCTGTATTAGTTCTCAGATTGCTTTGTTCACAGTTGGTTTTGCAACTGCTCTTTAAAAAAAGAGCAAGATAAGATCTTTGGACTACCACATGCAACCTCTGGTCTTCTTTGACCACAAAATATTCAAGAAAAAACGTAAAGCTGGTATAGTTTTGTAAATACTATTGCCTGTGCTCCTCTGTATGCCTCTATCTGTAAGTCCTGATTGCATCCAATCTCATCCCTACACAAAGCTGGATGAAACCATGAAATAAATTCTAGATGAACAGGTAGTTAGTTCACCTTAAGAGGATCATGCCTGAAAATAATGTAACCGGATTAAAATCACTAGATGTTCATTAGAATATCATGACTTCCCAAAAGAATATCTTGCAATTCGCCTGAGCCCAAAACAATACAATACTCCTTTGCAAAAACTTGTGAAGTTTGAATAATTAAATATTTACAACTCACATCTTCAGGCAGGGCTGAACAATTGGTGAACCTCTTCTGGGCTTGCACCAGCTAGCACTTGTGTCAGTGCACCAAGCCCTGGGCCAGTCAGTCATAGAGCCCAGAGATCAGCTCCCTGGAGCTCAGACACCATGAGAAAAGCTGCCAGCACGAGGAGGTGGGGATGAGGAAGCTCTTGCATGTGTGGGAGGATCACTTAAACAGCGTGGCTCTTGGGAGGCTGTTTGTCAATTTGGAATTGCTGAAGGCATCGCAGCTGAGATGGTTTCATTGACAGGGAATAGGCAACAGGCTTGCTTACACATGGACAAACAACAAAATTAATCTGAATTAACTTAGAAAGTGCATTGGTTAAAACCATTAAGACATTGTTTGGATGCTCATTCAAAATCTGAGTGTCCCAAATTGAATTTAGTTTACTTTATTTCCAAAGTGAATTAAGCTAAACTAAATTAAGCTGCCTTAATTCTAAACAAGGGAGTCAGAGGTGTAATGCAGTTTAACTAGACCATTTTAATTTCACACTTCCAGTTAATTCAAATTAGTTATTTTGCATAGCCATTTGTAGGTAAACCCTTAGACTGCTACCTCCTATGGACAGAGACTGTATTTATACCAGGGGTAGGGAAACAGGACCCAGGAGTGCAGTGAGTTCTCTGCCAGCCATCGCGATCATTTTGGAATGGGATCTGAGTAACAGCTTGCTCAGGACCCACCACAATCCATAGCTCTGCACTTGGTCAGATGGATGCAGGCATGCAATTAGGAGTAACACAGATCCATATTCCCAAACTTATACAGATAGGCAAATGTAGACGTAGGTACGGGCCTCTTAACATAGCAAGGTGCAACATAAATTATATATCCGTGTTGATACATATGAGATACTACGTAATGGGTATTATAGCCTTGTTACAGATGAGTTTAGACAGTTATGACTTACTGTTTGCAATAACTGTACTTGGTGCTGTACAACAAGATCAATATAGCTAGCTGGTGATGGCTACAACCACAGATCCGAGCAGCCTATCTGCCCATTAAGCTCTGTTAAAAACTGTAATGGTTGAATAAATGTTTATTAATTCTTCATGGGGTCCGACTACAATATGTGACCCAAATGTTTAACTACGTATAGCCACAGTTATAAATACAGACCTGTAGGCAAAGACAAACAAGTACGCACACCACTGTATGATAAATTACAACAAACTAAGAGACAAATGCCAGTGCTCTCAGGCCACAAACAACACAGATACAGAAACAAACACAGAGCTCATATTGTTTGAAGTTCAGACTTGTCAGTGACTTACAAGAGCCAAGCAGGCTGGCTACAGGTCTGTCCTTTCCTTACAGAAAGCCAGGAAAAGCAGCCTGCTGTCTCTGGAGGCTGGGGGTCTGTGCTGCACTTGCCTGGGGCTGGCTGCTTTGGGCAACGTGAGAAAGAGGCATAAAGAATAAGGAGAGCAGTAAGGGCTAGGACAGGAAGGGGAAGATTCAGGAGCTTTGTGGAAATTTCCGAATTTTCCATCTGATTTTAATTTTGAATGAGGGCTTTAATAAAATCCTACACCTACATGCAGGGTAGCTGGAACCTGCTGTTCCATATATTAATATACTTCTCGTTTTTTGGCATAGCTTCTTGTTCACCTTTAAAAAGTAATTTTAAAGGGCAAAAATATTTTTTTCCATTCTAATAGGCTGAAGTTCTCACTATTTTTTTTTTTTAAATTTATTTAAAACCCAATGTAGAAATTGCCTTAGATCTAAACTGACACGTTCCCCGCACAGTTTTGGTTTTGATTTTGGTCAAAGACCACCTTCTACTGGTAAGGGCTTCACTCTGAGACTTTTGCCAGTTCTGATAAGCATAAGGAAGGCCCCTGCCACGACACCCACCCACCCACAGGACCACTTTCTTGTCCAACACTCAAGCAAACCGCAGGGGAGCGTTCTGCAGAATGCAGAGATAACACACTGCTAACACAGAGACAAAACACTGCTGAGCCCCGGAATCAAAAAAAAAAAAAAAAAAAAGTCCTGAGTGAACAGCCTCAAAAACTGAGAGATTGCCATAAAATCTGCAAGACTGTAAATAAGAATGTATTTGTTTTTTTTCTTTGCCTCTGGTTCTGGCCCTTTGGGAGACAGCCAGGTCCCAATTCCACCTGTTCTCTGCAGTCGTGAAAGCCAGAAATACCTTGGTTTTAAATGAAGGCAGAAATTTGCACGTAGTTGCTT
Organism: Aythya fuligula; assembly: GCF_009819795.1. Classification (NCBI taxonomy): domain Eukaryota; kingdom Metazoa; phylum Chordata; class Aves; order Anseriformes; family Anatidae; genus Aythya; species Aythya fuligula. The sequence continues at coordinate 17,753,469 of NC_045565.1, read as the reverse complement.
ATCTTCAAGATCTGACGTTTTATATAAAATACTACGTATGGCATAACTTGCAAGACAGTTGGGAATGTTATCTACAGCTATCTGCTGCCTCCCAGTCCAAGCCTCTTTTCTAGTACACACGTCTTCTGTTAATCAAAACGAACATCCACAAGGAATTCGGCACAGACTCCTGAATTTTAATAACTGGAAATGGGCTCAAAGCAAAGCTTTCAATTAAAACTTCCTGTGCTCCAGATTAAGATATTTAACCTTGGCAAGCCCATGTGTTTCTGTAGGTCTCTTTAACTCACCTGCTGGCACAGCCGCTGTTGCGACAGCTCCGGCGCGTGCTGTGCAGCAGTCACCGGCGTGCTGGCAGCTCGCGGGGCCGTCGCCTTCGCCAGGGCCGTGCCGGTGTGGCCACGCTGCTAGCAGGACCCGAGCCGGCTGGTCCCTAGGTGACAGGAGACATTGCTTCAGCCTGCAGTCACTGATGGGCTCACTCAGAAAAGGATCAGTTACTAAGAGCTGAAAGATTTTTGTGTCTTTTCACTGAACGTTTCTCCTGCTAGTGAAGGGGACGTGGCCACTGGCAATGCTTTTCTCCCACTGCTTTCCTGCGGCTTCTTGTATTTTTTGAAGCTTTTGGTCATTTGTTGCTGAGGCTGTGAGTTTGTTGAGGGGGAATGATAGCTCTGTAGCTGCTGGGATGGATACTCTTGTGTGTGCTCTGAGTTGAACATCTGCTCCATGGTTGCCTATAGCACCAGAATTTGGACTTGATGAGCCTGGTGGTTCCTCCCAGGCCTGTGTTCCTACAGACAAAACCAGCAGAACCCTGTTTGTCCTTTAAGATTTCCTTAATTTGCCTTAAATTTGGGATGTCAAACATCTACACCCAATTTGTTTCCAATATTTTGTAAACTGAATGACTTCTAGATGTTTGGATTGTAACGCATTTCTGGGTTTCCTGACTGCAAAGAAAGCCTTCCAAACGTGAACTGAGTGTAATAAAAGTAGAAACACCTGCCTGAGGACATTTCCATGCTGCAGTCACCGCCTGACTGCAGCTCATGTAGATAGGCTTTAGCCAGCTGTAAGCCAGCCAGCCCGGGTCCCGACGGCCGTGCAGCCACAGCTCTGCTCACTGCAGCTCCCCAGCGTGCCTGCAGCCTCCCGGCTGGGCTCTGCACCCCCGTGCCAAGGGCTGACACAAAGCCCCTTGCGTGACTGGGAAAATGTTTCTCAAAGCCTAACGCAGCAATTTATTCTGGGAGGTCAGGGTAGGCGTGGGGCTGTCAAACCCATCTGTACCGGTGGCACGAAGCTGGGTGGCACTGCTCACAGGCGGGCCAGTGCCCTGCCTGGCGGGTCTCCCTGCCCCCAGGAGGCATCTCTGGCCTCACCTTTCTCCCCTTCCACCCCTCTTCCTTACGTCTGGACTCGTACGGTGCAGCGCAGCAGTACTGGAATGGGCAGAGATCTGCTAGAAGCTGCACGTTAATGCTCTGCTCAAATTAAATGAAATAAAACCGTATGGTGTCATCATGGGTCACTGATTTAAAACAACAAAAAAATCCTAGCTCCTCTCTAAGCCCTTCAGATAGTAAAACTGCTGCTGTGATTCTGTCTCTCCTCAAAGTGCAGCCAAGAAATGGTCGTTGCAGTGTGAGAAAAGGGCAGGATTGGGTTTTCTCCTGTGCTTTGGTGTGAGCAGGCTCACCTGGAACAGTGGCACTTATGTCCCCTCCTCCTAGGCATGGTGCCATGCCAGGGTAGCTCCAGTGAAGACGATGGAGCTACGCAGATTAACAGCAGATAAGGAGCCAAATCTTCTCAAGGAGGGCAGGGATTGTGTTTCAAGAGATGCAAGGCATCTCCATTTCTCCCTTCCGTCTATCTGGAAGCTTCAGGAAAATGGATTATCCCTATTCAGCCACCTCTTAGGATTATCTGTGTAATCAATCTAATTGATCTATCCTACCTGTGCTTATACCCCAATATAGTACATGATCACCTCTCCTCTCTCTTCCCTTCCAAAAGGTAGAGAGAAGGAATTGCAATTTTCATGACAGAAGAGAGTTTGAATGTGTGAATATTGCTCGTGGCCCCTGAATATGGCAAGGTTTGAAGGCATTCTGCTCTCTTGGCAGCGAGTGCCAGAGCCTCGGGCCAGCTAGCAAGGAAGCCGAGTCTGCTGCTCCTGCCAATGTCAGCTGTCGTTCGGAGAGCTGCAAGTGTTGCAGTAGATTTGGAGAGCAGTAGGAGAAGCTACTGCCCCCCCCCAGCCCAATGGAAATTACACTACAGCTTTTGGGGGGCGACCGCAGCTCTCATCTTCCCAACCACATCTGCTGCTGCGAACTCAAACACGGGAGCACTGAAGTCAGCGTAGCTGAAATACAGCTCCTGTTGCCTTTGCCCACCTCCCTTCCCTTCACATGCAGCCCCTGTCAGCAGGGTACATGTCACTTCTGCTTCAAGCGGGGGAATGAAGCCAACGCCGTGCTACAGCTCGCTGAAGCACTTACTTGGCCCCTGTTATTACTGAGTCTGAGCCCTTCACTCCTCCTTCCAGCTGTCCTCACCGTGCCCCAGGTGGCAAGGCAGCGCTCCTATCTTCACACTTCAGGCAGGAAACGGAGCACAGAGAGAAATACCATTTGTCCAAAGTCCTGATGAGAGGTCCATGACAATGCAAGGAATCGAAGCCCTTCCCTTAAGTCGGATTAGGCCGCTACTGTCAGACTTTATTTCCTTTCCTTCACCCCCCAAATCCCTTGGTTGCTTTTCCTCACCATACTATGAAGCCTGAACTTTGTCTATGCAAGCAGGACTTTCCTCCCTCATTTTTTTTTGGCTCAACTGTGAATTCAGCCCCATCTAGACCCACACACAGAAACATTAAGACCATCTCCCGTTTGAACAAAGCCCTGCCCAGAGCTCTTTATGCCTGCACAACACCCTCCTGCAGGCGGGGCACTGTCACCGAGGCACCCAGCGCTGCCTCATCCCATCTTTTCCCCAGGCACCCTTTGATGCCAGCACCACTGGGATCACTCCCGAGCCCTTTGTAGGAAGGGCTGTGAGGCAGAGGGGGCCCAGCTGTGCCACCAGCCCCGCACCAAGGCCCCTCAGGCCACTGTGGCTCTGCGCCGCAGGCCCGGCCGTGCTAATGAAGCAGCGAGGCACCGCGGGGCGCCTGCTCCTTGGCCATCGCAGCCGCCCTTGGACACACTGCAGAGAGCAAGGCTGAAGCTTAGCAGCGTTAGCCTTCCAAGAGCTGCTTTAATTGCCCAGTAATGCACACCCTGGGGTCTTGTAATGTGCTTCTAATATGGAGCATTTAAAGTATGGATACTCCAAAACAATTACGAGGAGTTCAGCGCTCCAACGTGTGTACCCTTCCACTCGGAGAAATAATCCATGACAGGGGAATGTCACCGAAGAGAGAACACCAGGACTCGCAGCAGGACAAAGCTCTCTTCCTTAGTGTACTTCACTTGGTCCTTCCACGATTAAAAGAACTGCTAGATCGGGACCTCCAGATGGCTCAGACCTACCTCATTTCCCTCTGATCTGCCCTAGTTTGAGTTTTGCCTTTGCGATGCTGTCTGAAGACTCTTCCAGCAATAGTAAGAGTAGAGTAACCACAGAGTATGTCAGTCTACAAGACAGCCTGGATAGAAATGTCAGAGAAGCGAGGGATGTTTCTTATGATCTGTCATTCTTTTAGCAAATAACTCCTGGACAGGTTTAGAAGAGATTTTTCTCATGCTTGTTTACAAAGAGAGAAAATTGGGCTTCTCAGGAAGGATTATATCTCAGCTAATTCTATCTTTTAATATTTTTTTCTACATTCTTGACCAAATTTGATTCGAGCTTGTTACAGTTGTCATATTATATGAGTTGACTTTCGTCTGTCCGTCTGCATTCAGAATTGGCAAAAGGAATTGCAGTAAAACAGCCCCAAATAACAAAACAGAAATCAAGCACTGGAGATTCCCAATCGAATACAGAACATTTAAGGAAGTCAGCTCATTTGGAAACAGGCAGTTGGTTTCAGATGGAGCTGTCTGAAGTATTAACTCTAGAAAGAGTTACTACCAGCCAACCATAGTAACTCATGAAATCCAGGAATGGATTTATAATTCACGGTATGATACTACGTACTGTAATGACATTATATGCCATTACTTAAGATAATATCACGTATTAAATTCAGATGGTGAAATGAAGTTCGGTTGCTTTACTGCCAAAGATCTATAAATGTCCTGTTGCTGAAACTTCAGAAGGTTCTGCATTAAAGCTGTGTGTATTCTCCAAAACTCAAAATAGACAACTTGTGCAAAAATCTCCCACTGGAAAATGAAAAATGGGAATCTACAATAAGTACCAGTTTATGCCCCTAATTAAACACAAATGCTGTTATTGGAGTCACTGACTGTGATGGAATTAGAGCAGGGATGAAATTAGTCCAAAGTGACAATTTCTTTTGGAGAAAAGAAATACCTCCGAAAACATTGGCATTTACTTCAAGAAATCAGCACTGCTGGCTGGTATGCCAAGATTTGAGCTGAGGAAGTGTTCTGCAAAATAAATAAATAAGTAAAAAAGGCATGCCTTTCTCCAGTGTCTAGAGGCAAGAACAAGGCATTAAAAGCAGCAAAAGGCAATCAATGTTTTGCTCCCTCTTACAGAGCAGTAATGCAGTATTCCTAGGTTTGGGGCAGCAGTGCTGGCTTAGTGCATGTTCCAGCCTCCAGTAAGGGTGAGCTTTTAGCCATCCTGAAGTTTAAAGACTGCATTATTATGCTGCATCTGTTGCTACAGGATCAGGTCAGCTTTGTTCATCTTTCATCTGCTGTTTCATTAGGTGGTCTCGCGTACAAGACTCACTCGAAGCCTGTCAAAGTGACAGCAGCAATTCCTGGGGACACTGCTGTTTATCACTGTCCCTAAATGAAGTGACCCAGGGTGATGCACTGCCGTATCCTGTACTTCAAGTTAGGGTCTGAAAATTCTCTTCTTTCCTTACAATACCAGAGTTAGGTCATGACTGCATGGCACAGGAACGCTGCTGGGGAAAGCCTCTTCATGACCTGCCTCTTCTTTTAGCCGTAGGAAACATCTTCTACCCCAAACCTCGTTAGGTTCAGCCATTCGATGCCAGAAATGGGTTGAACTGCAGGCTGCAAAACCAGGAGCACTCCCCTTTGCTCACTGCTCCCGAACATTTTCTCTTGACACAAAACCAGTTTTATTCTCAAGAGGGGAATGTTTCCTGCAGAGCCTTTCACCTCGGGGTGACTAGCTGCAGCTGGCCCTGGTTGGTAGCGACTGAAAATCATTACCAGCTGTCGGCTACTTGGTGAAACGAGCTGGTGAGTCTCACTCCAGCTCCTTATGGACACATCTCAGCACACATAGCTGCAATGGGCACTAACTGGCATTCTCAGCTGAGAGCCCAAGAACTGAATGGGGAAGGAAACTGAAGCTTCCTTTTCATCCCTGCCAGGGTTTCTGAAGCATTATGGACAGGACTTTTATACCACCGTGGTTTCCCAGGCTGTTTTTATTCTAAATGTCTTCTGGAAACGTGGTAATTCCCACGCAGCATGATTCAGCACAGCCTCGCTGCCTGTCTCGCTTAACGAGGCTCACCCTATGGATCCCTCCAGAGAAGCTGAACTGCCTGCTGCCACCTCCCTCTATGAATGGCAAATCTGATGTCATACCTCAGTATGAACGGGGCTGTCTGATGTCATCGCAGCGCTAATAGGACATTTTATAATATGTCAGCTGAGGCTGCAGGGGAAATCTTCCAATCCATTCACTATGCTGCACTACAATAGAACATCACATAGTATGATGTGTACGTTAACTTGGACACCCTCGGGCAGATTTGGGAGGGATGGATGGATGGATGGATGGATGGATAGATACATTTATACAAAGTATACATACATTATATCACTCTATTGATTTTTAAAAAGTTCCAGGTCTGCCTGGCTATAATGAGATTTTTGAACTTTGTGTTGCGATCAATGAGGGGAATATTATTGGCCTGGAGAATTGATATACCCGCTCTCTGTGGCTTGTTCTGCTCCTGGACTGCCCCTGCCCCCAAGGTGTACGATTCCATCAGACACTTAACCTCTTTTACAGTGTCATCAGGCTAAAAGGAATCTAATAGTGACACGGGACTTGTGCTCAGCACTCTGGCACTATTGCTTTCCTGTCACAAATAATTTATAGCTTTCTATTTCCATCCCTTTGCCTGCACCCCATCCCCTCTTTCTGTTTCTCTGGGCTGGGGGAAATCAATAAACTCACACAACCAGAGTGGCACTTCAGGGGGCTTTAGGGGGAATGTGAGAGGAAAGAAAAGAAAAAAGAAAAAGTAGAAAAGAAGAAAAAAGTTGTGTTATTTGCCCTAGCACAGACTTCTCAGATCAGCTCCTCAGCCAGTGCAAACCTGCGTGATCTCAGAATCTGGCCCAAGGCCCGAGGCCCTCAGAGCCCTTCTGTCCGGGCCCTCAGCAGCTATGGGCTAGGCACCACTGAGCTATATGGGGTGAGGATCTGGATGGATCTCCATCCCCAGCCAGATCCTTGACGCTACCTGTGTCAGCTAAGTCCCAGGCATCCTCTGCCACTCCAGGAACTGCCCGGGTTTCACCATCTCTCTGAGTTTCCTAACAAGCTGAGCTGTTATGCTCTGAAATACCTTTCTTTTCCTACAAGGCATCACTCTGCGGAGCTTTTTCAAAAATATCCTCTCAAAGTCTCTGCCTACCTTTCTCCATGCCATACTGCCCACCAGCTGTACAGTTGCTCTTTGAAGTGTTGCCAACACTTTCTTTAGAATGAATTTTTAAGAGAAGTGCTTGGGTGAGCAGGGAGAATACATTATTTGCTTTCACTTTTTGGAGAGATTTTTGGGGAGAGGTTAAAGCTAACACAATGCAGGGCTGACAGTTCCAGAAACTAAGCCTAAAGAGCATCTGCAGCCTTCATGCTAATTGGAGAGGCTTGATTTAAGCTGGGAAAGGAATTTGGTCTACACAGCCTTCACAGGTCATGGCTTATTTGCTGAGTCCCTTGGTGAGACAGTTGTTCTTGAGTCACAGCCACCCAGCATCTGCCAGCAGGCAGGGCCCCCTCAGCCGAGTATTAGGTGCTAGTGATTTTCTTTCACCACAGGCCTCAGCTGGATTTAAACCAGTGACCTAGAGGTGAAAGATTTCATGTAACAAGAAATGGAGCACCAACGATTGCAGTTCAGTTTGTGTTCATTCCGAGCTGCATTATGAGCTCTGTGGCATTCACCAAGACGTCTTTTTGGGTTCCCAGGCTGCGTTCCTGCACTACCTGATAAACATCAGTGCTGTCTGGAGCTTCTTTTTCCTGTGACCTATATCCCATCACCACTCCCCACAGATGCCTGCTGCTCTCCTTTATAAAGGGCAAGGGCTTTGGGAAAGCTTTCCATTTCAGTTCAAATCCCTCAGTTCTATGCCAGAAAGGTATTTTTGAAGTACACAACAAAATGAAATCTACACGGTTTGTTAATTCAGCAGTGGCTCTACTAACTGCAAAGGCTGCCTTATGACCACGCTGGCAGATCAGATCATAAATGATAATGCAGTTGCTAACTCATAGGAGAGGCTGGATCCCAGCTTGCTCGCTGAGCACTGTGGCTATGCGGGTTTGGGAAGAAGATGGCAGAGTACGGCAAGGACAATTCTTTGGGAATGAGACTGTTAAAGCAGGAGAGTCACAACTACAAAAAGACATAAGGGGCCACTCTGCTGCAGCCGGTTGTCAGGTGGGATCTTCAGGTCCTGACAGCTGGGATCGCGGGCACTGAGAAGTTGCATGAGGAGTTGAGTTCTGAACATGTTTTGCTCTTTTTCCAGGATTATCAGAACCAAAGTCCAGCAACCTTTTCACCCAACACCAGATGGGAGCGGGACAGGTGTGACTGCACCGGGACATACTATCGGTAAGGAGACCGGCACGAGGCGAGGGGTGGCGGCAGGACAAGTGGAGATGAGAATATGCTCAGGCTGATGAACAGATGCTAGGGAGAAGGGAGGTGGAGTGAAAGAAACCTCAACAGAAACCAGAGGTTCCTGTTCTCTGCTGCCCTAGCTGCATTGCAGAGAGTTTGCCCAAAGAAATTTGCCCAAAGCGATCCTGCCTCTACATCCATTTCACTTTCACGCTCTCTCCTTCGCCTCCCTAGAGAGAAGTATTTACCGCTACCCTACCTAAGCACCAGCCTTCATTTTTTGTCTCTTTCTTTCTCTGACTCGCTTTCCTCCCCTCTCCCTGTTTCTCTGCTCTCCCTTTGCCGGAACTGGTCCATCTCTTACATAGCACAACACAGACCAGGGTACAATATTCCCAACACCTCACAACCGAGCCCTTCGTTGTTCTAGCTCTGTAGTCAGGTATCCCATGGGTGTATTTCACTGAGAAAATGCATTTTCTGCTAGGGGAAATGGGTTTATTGAGGTGAGCAGAAGATGGAGGCTGTAATAAAGCTACCAAATGCCTACTAGTCTGTTGTGTTTAAAGGTCCTGTGCTAGATGTGTGATGAGGTGTTTTTCACCGATGTCTCTGCGGGCTGCATGGTGCATATGTCTGCTGCTGCTAGCATCACGTTACCCAGTAACAAGTCAGAGCAGGAGGAAAAATGCAGTGCTCTGGGATATTATGGCTTGTCTGTGGCCTAAGACACTGCCTGAGATACTGTTGGTTACTGAGAATCAGCTGCTAAACGAAGATTTACTGGAAAGTGCTGTCCTATATGGGACAGAGCTGGCAGATAAACTCCTGTACATGAACTGTGTTCAGGAACACAATAGAATTAATGGCCCAGGATGGAAGAGCATTTCTGGATGCCCTTTTAATCTGGACTTGCTCACTGGCCTGGGAAGCACTGACCACACCAGATGGAGTTGGCAGATATTCTTCCTTCTTGGAGAAGTAGTGCAATGCCGAGGGAACGCACTGGCTGAGCTGGGATAGGGACTGCGAGTGCTGCTGCTGGAGTCTCTCATCGCTCTGGGGGATACTGGGAAGTGTGGGTCTCCATCGGATAGTGTTGGCAGGTTCTCTCCATCCTGGAAAGCTTCTGTTGGACGTGCTGACTGCTTCAGTTCAGTGCTGAATGTGAGCTGAATGATGAGTAGTGGCCTATAAGGGACCTGGGGTATTCTCCTAATTACTGGGGCATGTTGGGACATAATGGGCCTGCCTACTGGATGCATAACTCTATTTGGTTTATACTCTAAAGCCCTAATTATCAGGAAGTGATCATTTCTAATCTGGGTGACTTGTTATTTCTGATACACTGAAAGTCAAGAGCAGTCCTGGGCACCCCTGAGTGGCAGGAGGAGTCTGCCAGTTTACATTGGGCGGTGCAAAAGAAAGACACAAGGCTTTTATTAATCTGGACTGGAGTACGTATCACCAACTCACGGCTTCTTCTAGTGGAGAGCTGGATTTATTGGCCCAACGCTGACAAGCTTCTAACCTATACTAAGAAAAGTTGATTTTTCATTGAGTGTTTTGTGTGGACACCTAAGAGGCTGGTCTGGCTAAGACAGAGTACGTGCACACAGCGTGGAGAAATGCTGGGAGGGATCCATCTGGCAGAACGTGGGTAGCCTGGGAAGTCACCAGGGGACGTGGCCTGTGCAGCACTGCGCGCAGTGACGTGGCAGGCACTGCAAAGCCTGCTCTGAAGGTGGATGGAACAGCGAGGCTTGGCTTCTGGCTGGAGTGCGCTGGCTTGTTATTACGGGCCCTGTCCTGGAAGGCTGTAGAGCTATGGTACAGGCTGGCGAAGCTGGGATGCAGCAATGCTGGCAGGGCAGTAGTAGCGTGAGTCCTGCAGTGTGAGGGACTGGGAGTTGGTTTAGTGCCCAGGCGTTCCTGTGAGACTGGTGGCATGTGTAGATTTCAGCTGGGGGATCCCTGAGTGCTGGCTGCTCTCCTCATGGCCCTTTTTCCCTTTTCCTTTTGTCCAGTGCCCAGCACAGCATCCCCTCCCGTCTCCAGTGCCTCCAATGATCCAGTGGGCTCTTACTCCATTAACGGGATCCTGGGGATTCCTCGGTCGAATGGCGAGAAGAGGAAACGTGATGAAGGTAGGGGGAGGGCAGAAGCTCACCCTCCCTTTTATATTCTTTGTCCCCATGTACAGGCTCCAATTTCAGGCCAAGGTTTGCAGCTGCTCCAGGGGCTAGATCAGTTTTAGCAACAGAGACCAGTTCCCCGCCACTGCCCTGCTGGCTCGGACTGCTGTTCTTCCGAGGCCTTTTCATGACAGGCCGTGTCTCCGGACATCTGCTCGGCAGGCAGAGAGCCGTCTCCATTGCTGGAGCTGATCCCAAGTTCATTCACTGCTGGAAACGGCTGGAACTGAGCTCTCCTGGTGCCAGCAGGTGCCCAGACTTTGAGCTGTGGGTAAACAAGGTTTCCCCGACTCCCTTGTTTTCAAACAAAATGCCATCTGAGAGAAGCACCAGCAATTTGGGAGTATTTCTCATTCCTCTTGCAAACAAGCTCCTGTCCTGGTGGTGAGCCATGAACTACAGCAGCTGTGGTGATCATAAGGGCCCAGTTTCCAATAGGTAGCAACCACCACAGCAGAACTGCCGTGCTCACAACCATTGGAGAGCAGAGAGGGAGCTCTTCTGAGTGCTGTGGCCCTAAGGCTGTTATCCAAGCCTTTCAGCAGGGCTCTAAGCAACTAGGATTAAGCTGTCTCCTTCTCTTCCCTACCTGCTGGGAAGGACTCAGGGCAAAGTGAATCCCGAAACGAGCCAGAAGCTGGAGCCTCGGGTCCAGATAGACAGTCAGGATGGGTGGGTGAGGTCTTGGTGCATTGATGGTGGCTTTGTAAAATTTTGTCTTGCTCTTCTAATTTGATTCAAAAACTGTGGACCGGGAGGTGAACTTTCTGAGTAGTGCCTGAGCAGTTTGTTCGGTTCAGCCCTGCCTTCAGGATGTTGTTTTCCACTGCTGCCCATTGCGTGGGGGACCTCTCAGCAGTAATGGTGGCTCGCTGTGCTGCGCGTGCTGTAGCCCCCAGGCTGTGTGGGGGGACATAATAGCAGGGTCTCTGTGATGCATGGCAAGAGGAGAGAGTTCTCCTGAGAGAGATGCTGCACTCTGGGGTTATGCCAGTCATTTTCTCAGGGTTGGTGCTGGTGAGGTTCACGTTTCTAAGTTCTGGATCCAAATAAACAATAGTCCCAAGAAAAAGGCAGACATTGTGACCCCTTTTTCCCCCATACAAAGTAAAACCAGAGGCTGGAAGCAAAGACCCACTTCAGTTCCTATCAAAGCAAATGGGAAGATTTTTGCTGATGCCATTGGAAATTGGATCAGGCCCCAGAGGAAGATCCATTTCCCAGCTAGATGGCAGTAGGGCCCAGCTAAGAGAAAAGTGTAGCAATGGAAGGGCTCAGTCAATGCCTCAAAGTCAAAAAATGTCACAAGTAAGAGACTGCAAACATTGCAAACCTCTCCAGCATTTCTCTTCATTACATACAGAGGGAACGGTGACATTTCAAATCGAGTGACAAGTTTCTCTAATGGTTGTGCAAATCTCTTGGCAGTATTTGGGGTTTCTGTGAACCCCTGTCCTCATGCATTCCAGCTTGGTGATCACAAGCTCTCACCACGGTGTGTCCGTATTTCATTTTGAAATGAAGCAGTTCAATCCAGCTTTAGCAGCTATTCTTTCCAAACACCTGGAACAATCATCCTACTTAGATGCAGCCACGCAATCATTGCCAGCCCCAGAACCTGAGCTTTTTGGAGCAGTACGGTTAAACACAGAAACAATCAAACAGACATCTAAGCCTGTGACACTTCACAATGATATATTGACAGTAAGAACAACTCTCTGTCTCTGTCCTTAATTCATCCTGGACTTGATTTATGAAGGGCAAGAAACACTGCAACTCCCTGCTGTTGGCCAGGAGCCCGCATAACCTACTAGAAAAATCAAAAAGGTATCAGACAGTCATGGGAGTGTTAAATCTCAGAGTTTTAGGTGCCAGTTACATGACACAACTGCAAATGCCTTGCAGAAGAGCCTTCGTCCTGCCACCCCAGGTATCTGCCTCATGGAGATGTCACACTCCTGCCCCAGAGAAACCTCAGCCAGCTGCTGAACATCCCCGTCCAAGAGCTGATTACCTGTGCTCACACTGGCTTTAAGAAACATTGAAAGACATCAACCACTTTGCAGGGCTGGGCCCTAACGCTAGAAGGTCCAAGGGGAGGTGTTGCACAGCCAGTGACCTGCACTCCTTCCTGGACATCCTCCCCCGTAGCTCTGAGGGCTGAGTGCTCCTAGCTGAGACAGGAGTTAAGAAAGCAAGTCCAGAAGAGCAGTGCAGGTATTTCCTTCATGCTCATGCTGGACGTATATTCCTTCTCGGTATTTCCCAGAGCTTCCAAGCTCTGTCTTGTTGCAGTTTCTTAACTGCAGGATTCATTCTCGCATTGAAAAGCTCTTCCTTATGGGCTCTCAATGCACATTTACTTTCCCAGCCTTCTGGAGGTGGCCCTTCCCTAAAGAAGGCAGAAGCAGCAGCACTGCGCTCTCTTTCTTTCTGCTCCATTGGGCCAGCTCTGCTGCAAGATGACGCTTTGTGAGGAATGCAGTTCAGCAGAAAGAGGGGAAGTACCAAGGTGCTCCTGAATCCCCAGCCCTGAACACCTTGTTAGCAACTTCTGCGATGGCTGGGGGAACAGGGTGGGAGAAAGACAGAGGAGCTTCAATCTGAGCACGCCCCCTCCCCCAGGTCCTCCTTGCTGCAGCTGGTGCCTACATTAGACAGTAGCGCAGATGATTAAGAAGAGGAGAGATAATTATGTGTCAAGATGATGTAGCAGAACTCCCGAGTTGGACAGAAGGAACCAGACGGATGCATGAGGTGGGCTCAGCGATAGACGCTGACAGCCAGGTGTGTCCCTCCCAGGGAGTTAGAGGGAAGAGGGGAAGTCCCAGTGTACCAAATGTGCTGGCTGCTACCAACCGGGTGGCCTGGGAAGGCAATGGCATTGAGAGAGAGCTAGCAGGAACATAGATCTGAGTGTGTCCTGGTCCAAACAAAGAACTGCCCAATCACGCGTTTTTCCCCAAAACTCATTTGTCTTCCTCAGGTGAGTGCCTAGGAAGCATGGTCAGGACTTTCCCTGTTAAGAACCTGTATCCCTTTTGTTTCCTGACCTCAGTGCCAGATTAGACAAAGCAGAGAACTGGCCTCCTCTGATTTTTCAGATGATTTGGCTAAACAAGTTAACCACCACTTGTCCAGCTGTGTGCCATTCCTTGCAGGCTGCAGGCCCAGCCAGCATTTCTGTAATTCCCCTCTGACCTTCTCCACCAATTGCATCCACCACCCTGCAGAGGCAGAGGTGGCCCAGCAGCATGTTAGGCCTTTCCCAAGACCACCAAGAGCTTTAGTCCCAAGCTGTGGCTGGAAACAGGAATCCCTGGCTCCTCACAACCCTGATACTGCACTACGTGGTGTGGCAGGCCAAGCTGAGCAGGGTCATTGTCAGACTCGGGAGCAGCAATGAGAAGTCCAGGAGGATAAAGGGGGAAAACAATATGCAAATATTTCTGTTGTTCCATAACTCCCTGACCGATAGCTAAAAGGATAAGAACTGGGGTAGCAGTGGCACTAACAAAAAATCAGTAGCAGTCCAATACTGTAATATTGAGTACTATATAAAGAGAAAAAGGGAGAGGACAGATACGTGGATAGATAGATAGCCAGTTAGATAACATGAGAACAATGTTTCCAGCTGTTCCCTGCATACTGTAGCATCTCCAGCTGGGTCAAACTTTAGGAATCTTTACAAAACCACTATGATTAAAGATAGCTCTTCCTCTTCAATAGCAGGCCACAAACATACTTCCTCCATAGACCCAAATTCTCATTTGGGATTCGTGTTCCAGGGAGGCTAGTGCTGTAACAATTCTCAGCATTATTAATCTTGGTCCCTGACAATATCTGTAGTATTTGACAGCATTACTGGCAATAATATCTGCAGTGCTGACAATGGCAGAGATAATATCCCCCAGTATTATCGGCATTAGCAGGGATCATATCTGCAGCCTGTTATTGGTGGGAGCAGACGTAATGTGTCCAGTATTATTAGTATCAGCAGTAATAAAACCCACAGGCTTGTTAGTATGATCAGTGCTAATATCAGCAGTAGGTTTGTGGGAGAGGAGGGGATGGAGTGATTGCTACTGTAAATGGCAATAATACTCAGGCTGTTTGCAGTAAAGGAATCCCCAGTGGAGATGGGGGAGCGAACCTTGGAAGGCAGAAGTTCCTCCTTTCCTCTCTTCACCTGTCACTTTGATGATCAGAGTGATTTACGCTGAAGTAAGTGAGGCAGGGCTGCGTCAGTGCAGGGGACAGTGGAGGGTCACCACCATTTCAGCAGGTCGAGTGGTGTTTTTCAAAGAGTATGGGTGTATCGATGCAGGCGATTCACCTGCTCCTCAGAACAGGGCTGCAGGCCACGGCACTGAGCTGCTCAGAGCAAGGAACTGCATACAACACGAGGAGCACCTGCACTGTCAGTCCTGTAGCTGCAGAACAGGCAGTGTCACTGCGGTGCTATGCTTCACCTCGGTGCTGCACACATCATTTCCTGACTCTTATTATCTCGGCATCTCTGCTGAGAAGCATTACTTTTGTTACAGGTGGCTTTCTCTTCTCTCAGTCCAAATGATAGGACTCTGACTGCAGGGCACGGTTTTGACAGCAATCAGCATGGGGATTTTCCTACCTGGCCATGATGTCTATGTTCCTACTGGGAAGGCAGAAATGCTTCCTCTGGGTGGAGTGTGAGGCAGGGAGAGCTGCAGCAGTCCCAGTCCAGAAAGGTGTTTTTGGAAATTTTTTAACTGAATTGTTCCAGTGAAAAGTAGTGCTGAGAGGGGAGGTGTATAATGTGTTCACAGTGGTCCCAGTTTTTAAGCAATATACAGCAGCTGAGTGTGTCAATGCAAGCATTATCCCATTTGTGTTGTTCAGAGCAGCAATGATTATATCGTTTAGGAGCGGTGGTTGTGACATTTCAGGTGCCTCCATGTCATTGTCAGTGCCACCGGTGTGTCTTTGCAGGCGGTGTGACTGTGGTTATCATGTTGTGGGCTCGTGACACTAATGATGAGATTAGGTGTATCACTGCTTGCTACGCTGCCCCACTACACTCGAGGCCATTAGGCTCTTCAAAGAGGTGGCTGGGAAGGCGGTACATCTGTGTCACCGCACGCAGCAATGTTGTTTCAGTGAAGTAGCTGCTGGTTGCCGGCTGTATTGTACCGTCATTGCAATTCATGCAGTTGTTCCTGCAGATGATGTAATTTGCTGACTGACAACAGACTGTCATCCGGTCATGATAGCGAAGTCAATAGGGCTGTGTCACCGCAGCGCTGCACTGAGCATCCTGTGCTCTCGTGAAGTACGATCCTGTTGTTCCACAACACACCGGGGTTGTTTCGGGACACACAGCATGCTTACATTGTCCTCTGCAATATGATTACGCATTACTCGTGGTGTAGTTGTACTAGAGCAGAGAGGTCTAGCTCTTAACTAGCCTCTATGGAAAGGCATTTGCTTTCGTAAGCTACTTCTACATGTTTACAAGCCGCTCCACCTGACTGTATCGTGACATCTGGTGTACATTCATCTCAGGGTGCAATAGGTGTACTTCTGCTCTGCCAATACTGCTGCTGAAGACAACAGAGTGTGTTTGGACCCCTGCAGGTGACACAACAGCATTACTGTGGTGCGGCTGCATTGTTTCAAGCTGTGATTTCCTGCCACCACAGCTGATGTGTTTGCATTATTCTATATGATTGCTTTATTGCAGGTCAGCAGTAGTCTTAATGACACTGCAGACACGTGCAGTTACATTGCCTCAGGTGCCAGCCCCATGTTCCAACCACTAAACACAGCTGCGGGGTGTGCACCCTGCAGCTTATGGCTGTGCACATGGGCTGAGAGCAGTTTCTGGAGTGTTTCCCACTCTGATACATCTCCCTCCCACCATCCCTGGGACTGTGCTGCTTCCCGCAGCACGGCTGAGTTCCCACTGGCCACCAGCTTGTGCTGACTGCACCTCTACAAACAGCAGTGCTCACGGGGAGCTTCCAGGTTCACTGCACCTACACACACAGGAGTAGGTAACACTCCCCTCCTTCCTAGATGAAGATGTAAATCGAAGAGGTAGTTTATTCTCAGCAGCCACACACCTGAGCATCTTTTGCTGGCGAGACCCCCGGGAGGACAGGAGGCACAGGCACCTGCCACTCACCCTGCGCCTTGCTAAACAAACTGTGGGAGGACGGTCAGCAAAGGGAGAGGATGGGTGGAAAAGGAGAGCTGGGGGAGACTGGATTAAAGAGCTGACAATGCATAAGCAGCCCAGCACTGCCAGAAATACAGGCTGCTGCACCACGGATCTGGAGGTCTGTCCATAACAGAGAGGGACAGCAGTCTGTCTGTCTGTCTGTCTGTGCGTGCGCACAGGCACCCTGGGAGCTTGGGGAGTGCATGGCTCAGGAGGGCTGCAGGTAAGGCAGAGTTAACAGCTTACATCACAGGCAGCAGTTTGGACAGACTGCTGTTTCTAAAGCTTACGCTGCTGCTCAGTTTGGCATGGTTTGGTACTATCTGAAGACTGGCTGGTCTGGCTTCAGCTGTATCTGCGTGTGTCTGCCCGTGTATTTGTGCATGTAGGAATGCACACCGACTTGGTTTTGTGTTCCTGTGGCAGGATTACTGGGTTAGGATCTCCTCTTACCTATGTCTGTGCACTGGGGTGAGTGGCAGGTTGGACCCGTATTTTTGTGCATGCCCACAGAGACCTGGAAAATGTGTACGTTAAGCTGTGTACAATACTGCCTCGTAGGAGGATGCATACTGTGGATCATACGGATGTCTGGGCACGTATGGCTCAGAACCAGTGCTATGTATTTCTGTGAACGCCAGGTACTTGTATCCACATTTTAACATACATGTGAGTGCTGTACATTTGTATATATATTCTGTGTGTATGTGTTGTTACAAACTTGGGGTGTCACTGTATCTCTGTGGTTGCTAGATATCCATATGGAGCCTGTTAGTGCTGTGCACCCCTGTACATAGTTGGTACAGATGTGCATTTGCATTGGGGTCACACATTTGTGTGTATGTTCTCTATACACATATCGTTTGTTCTTGCCTGTGTGAAGGTTGTTCATTTATGGAAATAGTTTGTATTTGTTTACATGATTTAAGTTTATATATGTGAATTTAAGGAAGTTCCACTGAGTTCCAGGTTTTCACTTAGGTAGCATATGTACATTTTTGTAAGTTATTTGTTTATTCAGAAATTACACCTAATTGACATGCACCTGCATTAGTACTTCTTTGTGTCCCAGATTGCATTCTTGTGTTTTTAAATGTTATTGGCTACGTTTTATGAGTCTTTACTTATGCACAGAGCTTCTCTTTAAGTTTATTTGTGTGACTGCCACGGATGTGTGCTTGTCTGACTGCTTATTTATGGGTACTTAGTTTGTGGTTGGATCTTCTCCTGTTTCTTTGACTCGTTCTGGGAGGGGTTGTTGCAGCCAGTGTGTCAGCAGGAGTCAGCAACAACTCCTCCCAGCGTCTCTGCCTGCTGCTGTGCCCACCTGCGCAGAGGCTGCTCCCTGGCTGTGCTGGTCCTGTCTCTCTTGGGATCTTCTTGTTCGCTCCAGAGGAGCTGTACCCTGCGTCTGCCTGCCTTCAGGGGCGCGACTGTCACATCTTCTCATGGACATAAGGACTGCAGGAGTCAGGGGGAGCACGGGGCCTGGATCCAAAAGGATCTCAGGTTAATGACAAAATAAAACGCAAAAGGGATAGGAATAGCTGGCAATGGGCAGGCAAATTTAGAGGGTTGTTGGTGACATGGCAATGGGACACAGAACAGGTACAACAGTGCATCAGGGTGCCATGGCAGTGGGAGATAGTGATGACACTGTTACGGGGTCAAGCGACGTGGCAATGAGACACAAGGGCAATACTGCTACGGAATCAAGGTGACATGGCACTGAGGCACAGCAGGAATCAAGGTGACATGCCAGTGACAGGCTGACCTGCCAGAACCGTGAGGGCTGCGAAAGCTCCACCAAGAATCGGTGTAATAAAGCAAAGGAGAACAGGAGGAGCAGAGTGGAGAAGCCCTGAGGAAACTCAGTGGACGTGTAGGGTGGCTGCAGAAGCCAGGTAGCCAGTGGTGCGGGACACGCTCTACCTGCACAAGATCAGTTGCATCCTGGTACCAAGGGCTGGGGCAGTCTGTTCGCAGTGGCTGTTGCACGGCAGTGATGGAGAGCAGGGATAAGGCAGTGATGACATCAGGTGATGGACGTATCCCGCGATGGCAGCCATGGACCGTAGGGAGTGTGTGGGCAGGGGCACTATTCCCAGCTGCTGGAAAAACAAAGAACCTAACGGGCAGTAAAACAAAAACAAAGGAGACTTGGAAGCACCTGACAGCCCTAATTCATCACAGCCCAAGATTTTTTTTTCCCCCTCATGTTCCCATTATATTTGTTTGTAAAAGTGGAAATCAATTTTGAAGGTAATTTTCTGGAAAGAATGGAAGGGAGGTGGGAGGGCCGGATAAGGCAGAGATGGCAAGAGGAAAAAAAAATTTAGGCCAGGCACAGCCCAGGGGCAGCTCTTGGCAAGGTGAAAGAAAATTGCATATTCAATCTCCATCCATGAATCTCCCTTGCTGCTGCCCGCCTCCTGCTCGAAAACAATGAAGGCTTTCTCCCCTACGCTGCACAACGCCTGAGTATCAGCGCTCACTTTAACTTCAGGGTCATTAATTCACCTGATTATTGCAGGAGAGGAGAGGGTTGCAGAGGCATCCGTTCTAAAGAGCCCTCCCTTAGCTCATCCTTTGATTAGTTTGGGGTGGGGGGAGTTGAGATAATGCGTTGTCTTGGACTCCGTTTAAAATGGGAGGGATTGAAGAGGGGGTGGAAGAAGGTAGCGGTGGAACGGGAAAGATGTGGCCCGGGTTGTTGTGGAAGGGAGGGTCGGAAAGCGCTCCCCCTCGCATCCTCTGCTGTGGTGTTATTGCAAATTAAAAGTAGCATGTTCCACTCTGCAGCTATCTCTCGGGGAGGGGAGGGGCATGGGTATATGTCGGCATGGGGATGGGGGGGATCTTATCATTGCTTCTTCAGCAGCCCAGCGTAGTGTCACCCTGTGAGGTGACATTTGAATTTACAATTCCGCTGAGAAAAGCCATTAATTCACAAATTAACATTTCTCCCTCTCTCTCTCTAGCTCTCTCTCTCTTTCTCTCTCTCTCTCTCTATCTCACATGGATGTGCAAGCAATTGAAAAGACAAAGGAAATAGCCTTAAGGAAGAGACTTTACTGCTACTCTGTCTGTGCAGAGATTGCTACTACTGCTTCTAGATAGATAAACCAATTACCTGAGCTGCTCTGTTCATGGCAGCCTGCTATTACCTCCTTTTGTAGAGCTGACTCCATTGCCGGATTACACTGTGTGTATCTCATTAATGTAAAGCAGCACGATACCGGGCACTGTCCCTGACCCTTCTTGCCAGAGCCCATTGCTCTGCCTCGGAAGAGGGAACTGGGAGAGGAGTTGAGAGCAGAGGCGAAGGTAGGCGCGAGGTATTTCCTAACGCACAGGGATCGGGCCGCACAGAGAAGCCCCTGGAACAGCTGAGCCTAGGGGACTCGGCACTGCCCTGCCTTTCCTCCAGCTGCACTCGTGCAAAAATGTGTGTGGTAGACAGTTGTGGAGGTGTGACCAAGAAAGCTACAGGTACATAAGTGCAAGTGTAGCTGACTGCACCCAGGAGCTAAGTGACACAGGCACACGGCAGACCTCAGAATAGGAAGGCAAAGTGAGCACTGCGGTTTCTGAACAGAGAGGGCAGATTTCTCTGTAGCACAACCCCACTGAACTCTACTCCGTGACGCCTGGGGAGACGGTCTTGGCAGAGACAACCATTGGGAACTACTCCCCCACAGCCTGGTCCTTCTCTGACCCCATCCCGCTCTCTTTCTCACACGCTTGCTTCTGCTGTGAACTCTTCAGCAGCATACATGCGCAGTGCGGGCACGGCTGCACGCTGATGCCCCCCCAGCATGTGCATGATGCCAGCAGCCTGCGGTACAGGCTCAAACCCGACTTCTCCCCTCCTGCTCTGGTGAGGTTCTCCCAGCGGCCCCAGGCATGCCAACGGGGTGTGCACAGGCCGTCGGCTCCCCAGACACCTGCAGGTGCTCCCTGCTGGCAGCCGCCCCTGCCCTTTGTCCGCCTGCTCACACAACGGGATGTGTCCTAGCAGCAAGGTTTCCTTCAAGGCTTGCTGGTCAGTCTTTGCCCTGAAGCACTCCACCTATATAAAGCTGGACAGAAATCTTCACAATAGGTTTTTCACCCCATAAGGGTTTGGTAGGCCCTGTTCACGCCATTCTGCTAACTTCTGTGAAAGGCAGAAAGTGGCGGGGGGCAGCTCTCCAGGTAAATGGACCAGAACTGCTCTTTGGGGAGCCTGGTACCCCTGTGCTCAGCACACAGAGCACGTGCCTTTCCTTGGCATTGCCGTAGCTCCTTAAATCTTCCTAAAAACTCAGCCTCTTAGCGAGAGCATCTGCCTCTCTGACACTCCCCGCGCCCCTCACGGCGCGCAGCACATGGCTGGGAGCAGCATCCCGCGGCGGGCGCTGGAAGACGGATCGCAATCAGCGGAGGCATCGGCAGCAGTGCCAGTAATTCAAACCATCCTGACCGTTCAGTGAACCCGAACCTGCTGACCTTGACAGCACGAGACAGCAGCGGCCTCAGGAATCCCAACCTTTGCAGAGGCGTCGGCAGAGGACGGCTCGTGCTCCCTCCCGGTCTCTCTCTCTTTTCTCTCCCCGATCTTATCCCAGCAGCCAAGGGGGCCCAACTGGCAATCCCCAGTGCACCAATTAGCTCCTAATTTGGCTACCTCTGCGCTCCCAAGTCTACATTGCTGTAGTATTAAGCATCACTTGTTCATAGGCAGAAATCATTCCTAGAGAGGGGTGTCTTCTTGGGCTAAGGAAAACACTGAGCACCTTGTTCTTGGTCAGGGCCAGAGAGAAACCCCCCCCCTCCTCCTCCCCAAGCAGGGACTGCTGCTGTTTCAAAGGAAAGCTGGAGCTCTTTGCTTCCCTAAGTGATAGCATCAGATCCTCCAACCTTGTTTCACTGGATCCCAGGGGGAAGCAACAAGATCTCACCGCGTGATTAGCCCGTGAGAATCCTGGCTGGACAGAGGAGGGCAAGGACGTGACAAGTGCAGGGGAGAGAGGTAAAAAAAGGTGTGATTGATTTTGCCACAAAAACTTGAATTAAAGAAAAATGTGGTTTGTGAATGTGTTAGGAACCTTTCAGGGAATACTGGACGAGGAAATCCAGCTGCCTCTGTGGCTGCCAAGCCACGCCTGACATGAACAGCATTTTGTGTCCTTGCACGTGGAGGCCGGCCCTGACAGCAGTAGATGGCCTGGCAGAAGCAGCTATGGATACCTCTCTCTCCAGACGTGGGAGACATTCTTCTGTCTCCAATCACAGCTCTTGAAGGCGATTTTCCCATGCATCAAGAGGTGCTAAATGCATTTCATGCCTATTTAAGGCTCTTTAAAATGTCAGGGTTTTGTCGAGGGGCCTAAAAATGATGCCTAGGTGCCTATTTCTCCTTTGTTTTTCCTTCATCCATCCAGTCATCCTAAAAGTTACATTCCACCAGGCTCAAGGTACAAAGTCCTCTTCCCACACAAGCCAACAACCACAGGGAGGTGCACAGGAGCTCAGTGCCTGACCTGAAGCTCGGTTGTAGATATCACAATTTCCATTTGGATGTAAGCTAGGATTTCTTTCTCTCACTGGCTCTGCCTCTGCTGCGAGCTCAGAGGTGTTATCCTGCTTTTAAGCTAGGGGCCTGCACTGGGACAGGCTTAGAAGGCATCTGACCAAACCTTATTGAGCTGGTTACTGCATATGAAACATCCATGAATTCTTGAGGGCCTTCAAGCCCTCTCCTACATGTGTTAGCAAAGTCTGTTATAAAGGACAGGCACGTTTCCCCAACCGGTTTCCCAAAGGAGCTGTTGTTTTTCACTTTGGCTTTTGGCGTCTGGTGCATATGAGGTAGGCCGTGGACATAAGAGTCGACTTTGCAAGCAGATCAGATACATCCTAGATTTGGGGATAACTTCACTAAACCCCAGTGAAATAAATATTAAATATACTGCTGGCTAAGCCTCAAAGATACTTATGGCTCTTCTCTGCACTGCCTCTGTTGTTTGTGAAACTGACTGACTGGGTGCTGCTGATGACTGGGTCCCCTTTTTTTGCAGCCCACCTCTTCCAGTTTGGAACATATCTGACATACTTCTTCTAAAGGGTCATACCAATATAGGATCTCTCATATATCACTAAGGGACTTTATATGAGTGCGTGCAAAGAGATTCCAAATTACTAGGGATTTACAGTTACTACACGAATGAGCATTCAGAAAAAGAGTTTGCATGGTGCCAGTCCAAGCTGACTGCAGCATATTGCAGGCCTGTAGCTCTTTCACTGCACGGCATTTTAAAATTACCCATCCTATGTAATACAGCGTTTATTAACCTGCTCATTCCATGTATCTCATTTGCTACTGAAACGCGGCTGATTCTGGGCTGGACCATGGCAGATGTTGAACAATACAGAGCATCAACATTGAAATTTTGCTGTGCCATGTCCAAATGAAACCACAGGAGAATTAAGATATGCTGTGGGTAATCACTCAGGCTGGATTTTGTTCAGGACAGCCAGGTTAATGTCTGCACTCTTGCAAAAAATGCCATGGGAATTTTAATGACTCTGAGTGATTGGAGCCTTTGTTTTATGGCACGTCAAAAATGGCAGCTCTAAAAACACTCTGCTTGAGCACTGGTTTAGTGCTGACTCAGAAGAGCTTCCAATAACATGATTCACTAGCATCTGGCTCAGGGGCAGGCACGGCCTTCTCTGACTTGTCAGGTTAAGGTAAAAGCGTGTGTGAGGGGAAAATAAGGTGGAGGGAAAGGAAAGGAAAGGAGAGTCTAGAACATGGGAAACAAAAGGAGATGAGGGGTTCAGATGCATATTGGTGGGGGACCAAGCCAGCAGAACCAAGCAGGCTGAAGAGGAATTTGGGTTTTCTAGACTGCGCCTTAGAGGCATCCACGGCCTGATTCTGATCTGCTGAGCCCTAGTGCTGGTGTCCTCTCAGGTGCCAGTGTGCTCTGCTGGATTCTCAGGGATTTCCAAGAAACTGGGTGATGAGGCTGGCCGGGAACAGCCCAGCCCTGTGCTCCCTCCCTTGTCTCTAGCAGTTCTGATAGCAGTGTTGATTTGCATGTCAGGCAAAGCACTGCTTGGGAAAAAAAAAACCTCTGAGTGTGGCGGTGTCAGCGCTCGCTGTTGTTCGACAGTGTAAAATTAAATTAATAAAGCCCCCAACACAGGAAAACATAACAGGAAATTAATGGCCTTTACTGTCGCTCTGATGCAGTCATTTGCAACCCTGCTTTCCGCACCAAAGACTTCATAAATGCAAGCAGTTTCTCTAAACAAGCATAGTTAGGGCTGCATGCGATGTAATTTTTTTGCATTGCTTCTGTCCTTTGGAGCTAACAAAAGGCACCCGTTTTTATGTGCTTACCAAAGGGGATCCTGCCAAGAAGCAGCTCCCCAACAAACAGGCTTAGGAAGGTGTGAGGAGGGAGCTGAGGCAGTCAGCGCGTGCCAGCGATGCTGCGAACCTCTCAGCCCTGGCAGAGGGAAGAGCAGAGCTCCCAGCACCCTGCCTCCCCGCTGCCGCAGCTCTCCCTGAGCCTCTGCACTACAGGCGACGTGGTGGACACCACAGCATCGTAAATCAGGATAACCCTTCTGATAACTTTCAGGATGCGTAAATCAGTATAACCACCGAGTGCAACAGACTCAAAGATTTACACTAACTTGGGGATCCGGCCCGCTGTGTGACAGTGTTGCTTGCTACCCCGCCAACATAAACAAAGCAGATGTAGTGGCTCCTGGAGGCGGCTGCATTTCTGTCTGGCTACCAGTCAAGCCTAGCAGTGCTAGTGAGAGATATTGGTCCCACACTCTGTCCTTCATTACAATGGTATAAATCCCCAGTGACTCCTCAGAGGTGAGGGAATCGTTGCAGATTTACAACAGCCTGAGAGCAGAGTGTGTCCCCTCACCTCCAGCACACCCAAAGGTCACAAAGCTGTCGCGATGGCTTGCAGAGAAACCACCAGCTTTGGCTTCCTGGGCTAACACACTTCATCTGCACACCCACACACACTGTCATGTGTGTCGTACCCACATCTGAAGCAGCCATTTGCTAACACCTGGAAATGCCTTTACTGAAGTTCTCAGTGCAGCTGGGCGGGCCGACTGTACTAGCTCTGCGGAGACCTGGTTTTCCAGGGCCAAATTTGCAATCATACACTTAGCTGCTGTAGTAAATCCATACGATTTTCATACGCATACATACACTCACTTCCTTAAATGCACATTTGCATGCTCCCGTGATAATCCAAGACAGATCTGAGTACACACTTCATTACACATTTGCACACACAATTCATTTCATTTACATTCTCATTGAGCATTGCCATTTTGTTCGTGTAGGCCCTGCCTTAACGCCGCACTGCCCAGCTCTGCTCCTGACGCACCCCGTCACGCACAGCCCCCATGCTAGGAGCGCCCAGCTGCCAGGCCCTGGCACACACCTCGCTCCTCCCTCGCTCGGCACGCTCACTTCCATGCACACGCAGCCTTCCTTGCTCACCTGAGCTACACCCTCATTTCAAAACATAAAACCCCTTTGTTTCTGAGCCTCTCTTCTCTGAGCCTGAGCATGCAAGTAACAAATGCGCACAGCTTATGTGTAGCTTACACACCTAAATTACACAGAGAGGCATGGAGCAGCACAGATCATCAATTTGCATACTCGGATTCAGGCTTGCGGATTCCTCTGAGGTAAATGGACACAGGAATCTGGACACATGCAGAGCTGACCCACTGCCCTGAGGTGACATTCCTCCAGCACGCCTCCCACCGTCCCTGTTTCTGCAGGATACTGGCCATAACCCAAACTCTTATTTTCTCTCACTGTCACAGTGTAGATCTCCAAAAATGTTCCTTTTCTCTACATTGCTGGATCCTGCCAGCCCCTTCCATGCTCTGTTGTCTCTGTCTGGCACTCACTTGGGATCTTTTCCACCTGAATTTGAGGTTCACCTTCCTCCCCACCAGTTCAGCTATGGGAAATGAAGCCATAAGTGACAATTCTTGCAGCACTACAAAGTGCTGAGATGCCAAACTGACCCGTATTGAGAAGGTGCCTTCTTTCATCTTGCCCAAAAGACTGCAGAAATTCTTCTGGAAGGAAATGCGGACTGAATTTTAGAGTCTTCTTATTATAAACCTTACCAAGCAGGGTATGAAAGTTACCCAGGTGAAACAACGAGCAGAGCGGGGCTGCCACTCCCTTGTCTCTACTGTGGGGAGCAGAGTACTGGTTTAATAGTCACTAAGGATGAAAACGGAGCTTCTAGATACTTCTCAGCAGCCAGACTGGGCCAGCTCGCATAGCCCAGTCACCAGGCCCAGACACTGAGCATGTGGAAACGTGTGAGCTGCTCCCCCAGACCAGGGCTTTGTCCCTGATCTCCCCTGGGGCAGGGCCCAGCTCAGCCGGGGGTGCCAGCAGGAGCCCGACACCAGGGTTTGGAGCCCGGGCGCGAGGTGGCGGGGCTCCTGCCGGCCCCGCGCGGGGCTGGCTGCCGTGAATGACAAGCGCTGGCTATTGATCGCGTTCTGAACTCGGCCCAGCCGATAGAAGGTAATTAATGACTCCATTTGCCTCAGTACCGAGGAGAACAATTGAGTTTGAAACTGCAACAACTGGCAGTGCTGTGAAGGGCCCCCGGGGGATGGCCAGGAAAGATGCCTGACAGGCCTGGGCTGCGCTGGGACACGAGCACATCAGAGGGGAAAAAAGCAAAGGGAAACGGGATAAAGGGACAGAGCAGTCTTAACACAAAGGATGGCTGGGGAGGGGGCAGTGCTGGTAGGGACGCGGTGGCCACCAAAGGGTTGCTCCATGCTCAGCACCGCAGAGGGGACGGTGACAAAGCCAGCCTGCAGGAGAGGACAGGGTCACCTCGCTGGAGCGGAGGGATGGTGTTTTGGAAGCCGACTCAGCGCTGCCACGTTAGACAGATGCATTTCCCTTGAAGGCGTGGGCAACCAGAGGGGTTCTGCTGCGTCACCTGGCCGGCAGCTCTCCTACCAGGGAAGCACCTGTACTGCATGGCTTTGTGCTCCTTGTCCATGCTGGTGGCTTTGTGGCTTCCAGGCCTGGGGACGTCTCTTTGTTTGGGAGCTACTTAATGGGCATAGTCCTCGTGTCAGATGTAGTTAAGGTTGTTCCTGTGTCCTCTGGCAGAGTGTTTCCTTGTTATCTGTCAGGATACCTCTGTGACACCTGTGGAGCATTTCTGTGTCTTGTGCCAGAGGTTTATGCTGAGTGTTGGCTCCGTACCTTCCCTCGGCAGCCCCTCGGGAGGAGAGATGTTTCCTGTCACACGTGCAAGGCCAGCGCTGATCACGCTGACAGCAACCGTGTGCTCTTGTGAGGAACACAGTGACCGGGGCCATGGTTCACCTCTCCGGCTGTTTGTTCGGATCCTCCTGATTTAACGGAGAGGTGCCCTGTGTCACACTACTGCTGAGGTTCCCGGGCCAGTGGGAAGGGAACTGGGAAAAGTGATGTGCAGTTCCCTGTTCCCAGGCTCATCCTGCAGCTTCACCACAACACCCCTCCTGAGAGCTTTCTTCTTTGCAAATCCTCATCCCGTAAGCTTTTACTCCTAGCAGTGTTCTTCATCAGCTGAAGCTGCTGCTGGCCACCACAGTGCCATTCCTCATGGCATTTACTAGTCTTTTCCAATACGTTTCCTCCCTCCACTTGTGCCACCAGCCTTTGCCAGAGCCCATCTCTCCCCCCAAGCCCTCCCTGTTCCATACTGCCACCTTTGCCCACACCCTGACAACCCTCAGCTCCCTCAGGTTGTGTATTACAGTATCTGAGGCTTCTTCTCTGAAGCTCCAGCTCACAGGGTCATGTGCTCAGACGGGAATAGCAGCTTTGATCTAAAAACAGAGATAAGTTTCTGCCCTGGCAGCTTCAGGTGAAAAATGAAAACACAACCTCTATAGGTTTTGACACAGGAAAACAAATACAGGGGATTTACAATCCTTTGGTTTTGAAGAAAATATAATGATCCGTGACTGTGAAAGTCTCAGTGTTAGCAACACAAGACCTATAAATCTGCCTTGCAGGATTATCTTGGTGAAACTTTCTCTGCTTTCTAACTAGAATCCTATATGCACAGCTGATATTATGGCTCTGTGATGTTTGGGATTTGGGTGCCATACCACTATTAAGACCAACAATTCTGCAAGCTGTTTAGACAAGGTCCTCCTCTAGGTAGCCTACAGTCCTCTGTCAGAGGTTTCTTCCCTTTTGTAGATTTTAAAGCTGGAGGGCACAGCTGGTCTGCCTGGGCCACAACAGAGCACCCCCATCTCCAAAGCTCCTCTCTAAACTAAAGCATTGCCTTTCTCCTTACAACTTTTTCACTCTCCTTATCTACTCTCTTGCTTTGATCATTCTGCTTCCTTATCTAACCCCATGCCTTCCCTTTCTCCTCCCTTCATCCTTTTCCTTCATTTCCCACTGACTACACAGGCGCTTTCTTATCAGCTGGTCCTCGGTGTGCCAAATGCACATACGTGCACGCACACACACACACGCACGCCGACACAAATAAATAAATAAATAAAAAGGTCAGTGAGCAGAGCAGCAATAACCCCTAAAACAGTACTATCAGAGGGACATGATTGATCAATTGAATTCCATAGCGGCTGAAAAATGTGGGATTAAGTAGTGTATTATACGCACAATGAGTTGAGGCATGATGTTCATTTCAAGTTCATTTCGCCAGCCCTCTGCCACCAGATCAGGCAATCAATAGGGGCAGCAGATATCATATATCACCTCTCTCCGTGCTAGGGAGAGAGCACCATAATCTCTCGCAAATTTAGAGTGACAGATTTGTCAAGATCTGAAGGGCCCCTGAATAAATGAAGGAAAAGAGACTCCTACAGTGACTTGGGGAAGCTGTGGTTTCAGCTTCTTCACACAAAGGCATGGCCCATGCACGCACGGGGACACGTGTGCACGGGGTTCAGCCGCCAGGCAGGGGCTGCAAATACCAGCGCATGCGTGCACAAAGCCGGGCAAGCACAGGGCAACCCTCTCGGGGTAAAACCTGGTTTAGTGGCCATCAGTGCGACTTCTACTGCTTATGTGAACACTCGCCTGCTCACACCAAACCCCATGCATATTGTAGGGCTACCATCCTGGAAAACCAAACGAACCTAAAACAGCCACTGTAGACAAATGGCTGCTCAGGCATGTATGGCGATGCAGAATCCCAAGCGTACCAGAATCACGATCTTCTGCAAAAATACCCACGTGCATTAACATAATGGTGTGCACAGCCATGCACACTGACACGTGGAAAAATCCTCAAAGGCAAACAGCTTCACAAGCTGCAGAGAGGTTGAGGCAAGCATTGATAGAGAGACACCCATTTTTTTTTCTGATCCTGGCCCCAGGAGTTGTGTGCCAGCCTTCAGCAGAGAGCAGTGCCCACTGGAGTCAGGGGCCCGAGCCTGCAGATACCTCACGCAGCCGACAGCTGCCCCTGCAGTGACAGCCCGGGCTGAGTAACAGCCTGCTAACACTGCACTAACAGTGTGCAACCCAGCAAGCCAAGTCCTTGCTTTGTTTTCTCTTGGTCAACTATGTCATGAACTCCAGCTTTCGGGAAGTTAAGAATTTTCCCTTGTGCAAATAAGCCTGAAGAGAAGAGAAAATGCCAGGGATCAGAGCCAGTAAACAGCTCTGCTCTGCCTATGGGTGGAAAAGAAAGAGAAAGAGAGAAGGGGCTGCTCGAGGGAAGGCTGCTGGCTGGGACAAATCAATATGTAATATTTTCTATGGTCTTGTGAGTGGTACTGTACTACGTTACTGTATATAATGTACTATTGATTATATCATATCGTATAATCACCTATAAACGGATATATCTCATAGCCAGAAGGCAGCAGGCTCAGTTATTACTCAGGGCCACCAGTTGGGCATTAACTGTGCCAGGACAATACCCAGCTTGGCACCGGCCAGGAGCTAAAAGATGAAGCAGCAGAGTGGCATGGCTCTGGCCATTGCACAGAGAATGCCACTCCGGGCTGATGGGAGCATCGCCTGGCCATGAGCACACCCTCAGTCACTCGGAGGAGGGAAACGGTCTGTACAGATCCCTCGACCACCTCCTTGTCAGACAGCAGGTTTTGGAAATTCACAGACTGGAAGCCACTGAGAGAGGCTGACGCATGAGGAACAATAGTGAAAACGCAGGGAGGTAATTGTGGTGTAAGAGGGAGAACCTGATCTTAGGTCAGAGAGGGTTATCAGACACGCAGCTTGTGTCTGATGGAACGGTGGGCAGAGATTCAGCATGGAGGGTATGCAGATATATCAGCATGGATGAGACAGAGGATTATAACCAGTCTCACCAAAGTTAGACTGAGGCGTGACAGCAGAAAGATACTCAGCACAGTTGGAGAAGATTATAATGAGCAGACTTGCCTGAGATGAGATGAGGGATTATGACAAAGGAAGATTCACTTCAGCTGGGACAGGAGATTCTAACAGACAGACTCACCTTGGATGTGACAGATGCTAATAGCAGGAGACTCTCTCACTTCAGATAAAAAGGGGTTATAACAGAGATAAATGCACCTCATTTGAGTTGGGGGATAAGAGGGAAAAAAAACAGATGGGTGATAAGATGGTTTATCACGGGGAAAGATTCTCTTTGGATGGGGCAGGACGTTTATAATGGACTCACCTCAGAGGGGATGAGTGGGCTCTAAGAGACATGGGATGGCACAGCAGAGACCGAGATACCTACAACGTGACGGGACACACTGCAGGGAGATTGGATTGTTTCAGAGGGCTGTTGCAGGGACTGAGATGCGCTTCTGATGATGCTTCTACCAGAAAAAGGCTTTTTTCCTGATAAGAACAAAGGATTACAAGGAACACTGACTCTCACAGAGCAGGCCTACGTTTGCAATACAGTAATTCATTTTGGGTAGGAAGGGGGGCAGTCACAGACAGAGATTCACCTCTTTTAGGAGGGAATTTTATAACTCAGATATGGGCTGTGTTAAATTATGAGCTAATATGTAGCAGAGTGGGACAGAGGTCGTAACAGAAACCAACGCATGTTGGATGGGACAGAGCGCTCCGAGAAAGAGGCTTGTCTCTGGTGAAACATGGAGTCAGAAGCAGGATCATTCACATTATCCAAGGGATGAAAGACTCATCTGGGCTATGAGAGGACATGATCAGATGAGAAGGAAATTACAGTGGAGACATAACTTCTGCTGGGACTGGTGGCTACAACAGACTGACTCCCTTCCAGGCTGTAACAGAGGGCTTTCTCCATGGCAGGCTTCCCCAGCCCCGTGCAGTGCAAGCCCACCCTCAGCACCCCAGTTTTCCTGTGAGCTGCCTCCCTAGTAGCCTCCGAGCGATGCTAATCGCTGTGCTTTGCTCCCATTTTCTGCTCAGCGATGGAGATTTGGCGATTTTTAACACTGAAAATCAGTGGAACTGCCGCTCATCTCTGAGCTGCATGCCATTCTCCACAGCCTGGCTCGCAGCGGGAGCCCCCGGCAGGCCAGAGCGGAGGGAAGGGGCCTCCCCGCGGCCCTCGCCTGCCCCCCAGCCCCGGGAGCAGAGGAGCCCTCTCCCTGTGCTCTGCTCTCGCCCCGAGGCAGGGTGGTGCTAACTCCCTGTTTTCTCTGTGTGTGCCCTGCAGATGTGTCCGAGGGCTCAGTTCCCAACGGAGACTCCCAGAGCAGCGTGGACAGTTTGCGGAAGCACCTTCGTGGCGACACTTTCACCCAGCAGCAGCTGGAAGCTTTAGATCGAGTTTTTGAGCGTCCTTCTTACCCTGACGTCTTTCAAACATCAGAGCACATCAAATCTGAGCAGGTGAGGGCCCGGCCTGGCCATGCGGACCCGCAGGCGCCCATAGGGTGATGGCAGGGAGCTTCCCTCACCGAAGCCGCTCTCCCTCTCCTCACCCCTCGTTCTCTTGCTGACCCACCGCTGCACATACATCGCCTTCACGTTTCACAGCACTTTCTAGTTGTACACGTATCGCTGCACCGATGTATGCCTGTACACAAGCTGTCTCCCCTCACGGACGTGCCACGCACACCACGCTATCCCTGCATCCCCACGGCCACTTCCCCCTGCAGAGGTGCCCGCAGCACGTGCCCACAGACACCACCACGGCACATCGCGGCGCTCCCAGGGCACACCGGCAGCTCGCAGGGTTTCACGGGCCCGGAGCATTTTCCCTCACGGCCTGAAGCTGAGACTTGACTCCTGTCTCCTACCCAGTTTTCTGCACTTCTGCGGTGCTGCCCCCCTCTCCATTACTCCCCCGCTCCCCCAGCCTTTTATCCCAAAAGCTGTTTGTCTTAATAAAATGAAAATCAAAAGTCTTTTTAAACCGCCCCAAGCCATAAACCAACAAAGGAAGAGAAGGAGAGGCTGGCTGTGGACTCCCTTCATCCCAGAGTCCCTGGGTTTATTACAATGAATAACCTTTATTTACTTTCATTAGACTATTAAGCACCAGCACAGTCATTTTTCCCCCTGAAACTCTGAGCAGGGCCCATAAAGCAAATCCGAAGCCTAATTGAGTTCATTTTAATTTCTCTCCGATCACAGCGAATTACTCTGGTGATAAATCAGGGGGCAGGCTCACCCCCAGTAGAAGGCCTAATTTGCAGCTAATTACAAAACTGATTTCTACAGGAAGATCAATACGAGAAGGAATTGGAAATGACGAGGCAGTCCTAGGCAGGCAGGGACGGGGCGGGGAGGGGGCAGCGTGTGGGGAGCCCGCTGCAGGAGGGGGAGACGTGGGGAGGGGGCTGGGGAAGCGCATGGAAAAAAACGCAGCAGAAAGAGCAGAAAATCAGTTTTAATTTAACGTAATATTAATCAGAGCAACTTTTCCTGCTGTTCTGTAGCCTTCCCGGTCTCTCCAGCTCCCGTGTCTGGTCCGGAGGCTGCCACAATAAAAAGGCAATTACCAGAGCCTCTCGGACAGGACACCCTTTCAGATTCAATGGCTCTCCCCCTCCCACCCTTCTGTTAGCCATGTGGCTCCCCCCTCCCCAATTTCATACCCCAGTGCACAGAGTGACAGAGGCAGGGGATGAGGCTTCTTTGTTTGTTTTTAAAGAGCTAGGACAGGGGTAGCAGCAGAGGGGAGGGAGACGACCCAGCACAGAGCTGGGTTGCAAGGGGCTGACAGCGGCTGCCTCCCGCAGCCCAGGCGCCCCTGTCACCGCCGTGCTCTGCCCCGAGTGTCCCCAACACCAGGGCAAACACCCCCCAGCTCCCTCAGCCAAGAGCAGGGGACAGGGACTTCCCCTTTCCCCCCGCCTGAGCTTGCACAGGCAGACAGCCCCTCTCCTCGCAGCACCGAATGGAGGCTCGGCCACGCCACGGGTACGGGGCCAGATCCCGTGCTCGGCCCGACCCCTCTGCCCCTTCCCAGCCAGGCGCAGGAGGGTGGAATAGCTCATCCCAGGTCCCCCCCGCAGCCCTCTTGTCGCTTCATCTTCTCCATTTCCTCCTCCTCCTCCTCTTCCATCTGTGCAGGGGTTTGCCTCTCTCCTCTTCCTCCCCCCCATCTGTACACTGCTCCCTTTCTCTCAGCGCATCAATAGCGAGCTGTCTTTCTCCTCTCTTCCCCAGGGTAATGAGTACTCCCTCCCAGCTCTGACCCCTGGTCTCGATGAAGTCAAATCAAGTCTATCCACCTCTGCTAACCCAGACCTGGGGACAAATGTGTCAGGACCCCAGACGTACCCTGTGGTGACCGGTAAGCTGCCTGACCGAACAGCAGAACCAAGCTTTTTATTTATTTCCCTCATCACCATTAGCTTCTGCTTTTTCTGCTAACGCAAGATACCCCTCTGTGGCGAGCATGGAAAGAGGCAGAGAGGCCGGGGAGGAAGGAAGGGGCCAGGAGAGGCTGGCAGGGCAGCGTGGTGGCATTTCGGGTGCACCGAGAGGTGCCCAGGTGTGGCTCGAGGACAGGTAACCCCGGCTGCGGCTGAGGAGCTCGTGTGCCCTGGGCCCCAGGGACGGGTGCCGGGAGGCCAGGTGTGTCCGAACGCACACCGTGGCTCCTTCCTTTGTGTCTGGCAATGAGAGGTTCGTGGCTCTTCCATGATCCACGCTTGGTTTTCTTGGGGAAATACTGATTTATGTTTTACTTGGCCCTGGCACTGGGAAGGGCATTTGCAAGCTAAGCACAGGGCTGCTGAGCTGACTGCGAAGCTCCCTCTTGGCAAGCCCAGGGGTCGCCCTCAGCAGCTGGCAAATGAAGTTTGCTCACAGCCTCCCTCCCTCCCCTACCTGTGGGCACATTACACCGGGGTGTGACTGGGAAGCTGGAGGAGGAAATGAACGAGAGCAAGTGCAGCAGGGAGGGACCGGGATGCACAGCAGCAGGAGGCAGTTTCAGCAGCCTCTGCTCCACAGAAGCTTCCTCTTTGCTGGCTGCACCAGCAGGCCTGGGGGGCACAGGCTGTCCCTGGGGCCGCGGGGCACGCCAGCCTGCTGCTAGTGGTAGGTGGCCTGTCCTGGCCCCGCTGGAGCTGTAAGGAGATAGACATTGTGCTGTCACAGCCCCTTCTTGCAGGGCTTCAGCCACCACTGCTTCCTCTCACCCACCTACCTGCCTCCTGCCAGGCCACTAAAGCAGGGGCAAGGCCCAAGAGCTTGGCCCCTCTGTGGTACTTTCCCTTGCACTGCAATGGCTGTGACCCCTTCAGAAATCCCACAGCAGAGCCGAGCAGTAAGTCGTGGCAGAGGTACGATCCTGGTAGCAAGAGGAGCTGTAGCCTCTTGGCCAAAAAGCAGGCTTCTGGGGCACAGAAACAAGGGAGCAGAGTTCGTGCCTTAATGCTGCCTTGCAGAAGCCACGGGTACAGCCCCTGAGGCCACAGCCACTGGTCCAAGGGATATTGCTGCATGCACCATCCGGCTGCCAGGAAGTTTGAGGCCAGGGGAATTCATAGCTGTTACCCTAAATACAAAGGGAATCCAGCGTGAGGTCTGTGAAATGGAGCACCGTGGGGAGGTGAACTGCATATTTAGGGAGTGCCTAGAAAGTGTGATGCCCCCAGATTTTTCAGGGCTTTTACTGCTACCAGGCTTGACCCAGGATCCTTGCAGCCATACAGTTTCTTAGCCAACCAGAAAAATGGCTCAGCTGTGGTAGAACTGTTCCACCTTTCTTTGTATTCGTATGTGCGAGACAAAACTCAGCTGATAGTCATCTGTCTAACATTTAGCAGATCTACAGCTCTTACAGGAAATACTCTCCTCCCCAAGGGGGGCACAGCCAGCAGGAGAGCAGTACTGTCCTCCCTTCACGGAAGGCAGACCCCCATAGCATGATCTAAAGGTGAGGTGCCTAAAATCACAGAGTTTAATATTCAAAGAGGCCATTAAAATAATTCTTTTCAGTCCTTCTGCCTAAGGGAAGCTGGTGCATTCCAGCCTATTACCATGACAGCTGAATTCCTGAAGGCTGAGGACACTGCATGAGCTTTGAGCTTTGTACATGGCTCTCGCAAGGGGACAGGAGGGTAGAGATTTGGCCTTACAGAAGAGGCTGTGGGCTGAAGCAGAAAATCTTCTCTTTGTCCCCCCACCCTGCACCATCCGCACCCTGCTCCCTGCAACACTCCCAGCTCGGCTTGAGAACATCCCCATCTGATCCATCTGGATCCAAGAGTGAGAAAAGTTCATTTCAGACCCAGCTTGACATTCCCAGGTGGCAACTTAGCACTAACATCTCAATCTGTATGCAACATTTCAATCAGCGCAGAGTAACAAAAGCAGAACTATTAGCGCTGGGAGATGTTCAATGGTGGTAATGATGGGGAAACTCAGAAACTGGAAATGAGAAGGGAAAAAAAACCCTTAACACCCTGAAAGGCGGTGGGGAAAGAAGGGCAGAGAATTTTTCCTCTACACTTAGGCCAGGATCCAATGTTTGGATTAATGGTGCCATTACCCAAGAAAGGACTTCAGATAATGCTCATTCTTAAAATGTTTTTGTTGGCAATTAAATGGTTGCAGTTATTGATCTCCATTGATCCGATGTCCCTGATTTGCATAATCTATTAAAGATGAATGATTCATGATGTGTTTGCTGTGGGGCTGGGCAGTGCTCTCAGGAAGGACCAGAAAGGTGAGGAACTCAAGGCTGCCTCCTGATCTAGCCCTGGCTAGGAGTTCAGAAAGAGGCTGGGACCTCAGCTCCCTCTCCCAGAAAGGGATATTGGAGGAATAGTGAGTATGGAACTGCTGGCTACCTGTTCTGCTGCTACAGTGTCACTTCTGAAATGCCGCTTTCCTCTTGTCCCAGGGCAGTCCATGAAGCCAGCTGATATTTGAAACAAGTCCACCCATGGAGGGTACGAGTTCTGTGTGCAGTTATTTCAGGATATAAGATTTAGCTTCAGTCTACAAGAATGTTTCCCCAACTCAGTCCTTCCAGGCAGGAAAGGTATCAATAGTCCTTTCCAAACCAAAGCTGTCTGACACTGGATTCTTGCCCTTTCAGAAGACCTTAGAGAAAGTCCTCCTTTCTCTGGCTCATGACTAGCTTTCCTCAGCAAGCTCCCTCAGCTCCCACAGGTCTGAGAATACACCCCTCCAAAAACCATCAAAACCTCAATAGGAAGTAACTAACTGAAATACTATGTACAGATGATGCTAAAGTCCCCTTATCTGTCTGTGAGCTTCATAAAATTGAAGAGCTAGAAATGCTGCAAAACAGGCGGCCACCTCCCCAACGTGCAAGAAAGCCTTCCCCAAAGCCCAAGCCACCAAGTTCTATTCAAAGGCTGGGAAACATGCTCCCACTGTCCTTTGTATAGGAGAGTCAATGCATATATACACAGCTTTCTTGTGAAGGACCAGAGAGAAAGCTCTCAAAAGCTGCCTGAGAACACAGCCTCATCTCTTCCTCCACACACGGGTCAATGGGCCAGCTCCATCTTGCCTCGATGTTGTATATCTGAGGGACTGGCATAGATCCCTGACAGTGTCTTGGGCAGTGTCTTTGGGTTCCCATCAGGACTCCTAGAAGCAAAGACCCAGACTTCAACATACCCAGATAAGACAAGCACATGCAGTTGAACACTGAGACAAGACGTCTGTTGATAAGAGATGTTCTACTTCAATTGTATTTATTGAAGGCAAACAGATCAGGCAGATTAGTATAAACTTGTACAGGGCTAGGCAAACACAGAAAACCTCTATAGTTTTCTTTTTTTCAGTAGTTTCCACAGGTCTTTGATTTTTGGAAAGTACTCAGCAGCTCACACTACAGGGGTGAGCAGAGGAGAATCTTGCGTTTTTGGCAGCAGTGACAGCAGTACTTTAAATCACAAGATGTTTACTGAGGCCTCGAATCCTTTGAGAATAAAAGGTTAAGATCCCTCTTTAAACACCATCGGAAGTCACATCTTTTGGAATACACCTGCCTGAAGGGAGGTGTCTTCAAACCAGATTGTGAGTGCAGGGGACTTAGATGAATAGTTTGGGAGTGGAGTCCTTTCCAACTCAGTCAGCTAGCCCAGAGGCTATCCAACAGAAAGGCAGCACTATGGGAAATCAAACACAATGGACTTCTGATGGATGGCTTGCAAACTTGCATATTAACATACCACTAAAGGGGAGGATTTACCTACTAGATAGATTGTAAGATTACAGGAAAGGTAAAGAACAACTTCCCTTAATTGAATCCTGTCAGTTTTAACTAAATAGACTTCACTTACCAGTCTACTACAGCCAGTGAGATCCACAAACAGAAGGCAAAAGAGAAGCCAAAGGAAGAAAAAACAACAAAAAAAAAGCCATCACTCATCAAGCAAGCTACCAGGTTCTGTACAGAAAATGGTTCCTTCTCTTTGGGAAATAATTTTTTCCCAAAAGGAACAAGTACCATCCAAGGTGAAAAATTCTGACAGCCACTCATGAGGCACCAAAACAGAGGCACCAAAAAAGCACAGATCCCATAGATCTCCCTTTTCTTCAGACCTCTACCTCTGGCATGGGGTCAGATTTCTTTTTCCCCACTTTAAGTCCATTTTTACAACTCAGTTAATATTTTCAACATAAATGTACAAAAAAATAATTACTGAAACTAAGCATATTTGATATGTCTGAAAGTCATGCGCAAATAGTAGTTAAACAGCATCTGATTTCTATGAAAATTTTCTAGAAAGTTGTGATACTAAGCACGGAGAAATCACTGGCTAGACACCTGGACCAAAGTTTTTCGAAATGATAAACAATCTTTTGAGAACTTTAGCCTCCTGCAAGGTGAAAAGATAATATTTCCTTTGTTTCAGCTTAGTGAGTGAACTGAAGAGAATTTTGTTCAGTTCAATAACCAGGTCACTCAAAACTAAGAAACAAACTAGGATTTGAAAAAGCAGGAACATTTGTTTTCCTCTGTCAGTGGGTGAATTATGCTTGGTGTGAAAGGATGAGATCTATTAGTTCTAAACTCAGGTTCTAAAATCAGTTCAATTTCCTCCTTATATATATATATATCTTTTCCTTCACTTAATAGGACATTTTTAATGCAAAATCTGCTTAGAAAAGCCTGTCTTTTTTGTTCCAATATATTTAGGAAGTCAGGGAACTTGTGGTCATTTTATATAATTAGCATGAATAAATTACAAATACTGTTTTTAATTGAATTCTAATTCCACCTAAATACAACTTGACACATATCACAAGTAAAAAGTTAATAATCTAATAAAATAATAATACAGACTCATTCATTATTTTCCCATACAATAATATGTAAAGACAAATTATGTTAAACAACATAATTGCTTAAATAAATGTGCCCAGATGCAGTTCATCTATTTAGCAAAAATTGAATAACCATGCTTAGTGTAAATTCTGTATTTGTCAAAATATTTGTTACCACCCTAGAATTCAACCTTTTAGGAAACAGCCACATGGTGCAAATGTAAAACTAGTTGATCCATCTTGCTGTTTTACGTAATGATTAAAACTGACCATTAAATTTGCTTGCACTTATATTGTTACACTGAGAGGGGGAGCATTTCCTTTTCCTTGTTCATAGTGATGAAAATCCCCCTTTTGTTCCAATCTACATTAGCCTCTGACACCAGTGACCAACAGCCCTGGTCAAGGCTTGACTGAGTTGCCTCGAGAACACCTCTCTCACAATCAGCTAGGGGCCACAGCTTGGCTTTGGTGATGGCAAATCCTCCAGATGCAGACCAGCAGTCTGCTGCACAGCATCACAGCTGCCAGCAGCCAAGCAGCCTGTGGGGCACATCTCTGGATGCCCCAATGCCCTGAAAATGGAATATGATAATCACTCACGTGGCTGCTACATGATTGTTATGATCCCGCCTCATCAAAATGAAGGAGATATTTTCTGTGAGGGCAGTCTGCAGTATGGAAGTATGCCAAATTGAGCACATGGAGCTGCTGCAGATGAGGGACAGGGGGGATGAGGAACGGCGCTGAGTTCCATATTCTGCACTTCTGAAATAAGGGCTCATTTCTGCAGAGAGGCTGCAAGCCTCTTCTCTACTTAAGATGAGGAATCAACAAAAGTAATGTCCACAGGCCCTCCAAATCTCATCAACTGTTTCCCATACCTAAGTAGAGATAGTATCTCCTTATCTTGCCAAGGAATTTGGAAAGGCAAAAGGCGTTACTACTCTTCCCTGAGACCAAATGGCTGAGGGTGATGGATGGTCAGATGAATGATCCCTGGAACAGACAGAAATGGCAGGGGGAAAACATAAACTATTTCCTACACTTCCAATGGAAGTTTCACTGACAATAACTTTATGATGCTGAAGAAGAAAGCTCATGGACTTAAAAGCATATTGAAGCGAGGAACCCAGAAATGGGTGGGCCTGAAAGAAACCATGCCTTCCTTAAATTAGCATTTAAGCTTAATAGCAAGAGCAGTGAATTTGCATTCCCCATCCATTTTCCTTAGCAAGGACTGGCATTACAGGCTGGACAAAAGAGGACTTTCTTTTTTTAGAGAAGAGAGTTGTATAGTCTCAGATTTTGGCTTTTCTTTTGAGGCTGAATGAAGGAGCCAATAACTATAGCTATCGTGAAAATTTTTGTGATGTAGATACTTGCCCACTGACAGCAAAGACTGTGCTTTATATCTGAGTTAAGCAACAGCTGTCAGCAGATGTTAATAACTTTTGATCTCCATCAACTCTATTGGATTTAACCAGGCCAGCTGCTCGCACAATTGAAATTGCCCACTGCAGTCTTTCAGAGAAATGGAGAGCTTAGGGCGATCTTTGGCCCTTCTCAGTAGGTGTAGGACTGCTGTGGACTACCCAGGAAGATCTGTCCTGTCTCATGATCATTTTCCATCATGTGATGAAAGCCTTGGAGACACCTATTGTGTGGACTGTGTGCAAAAATAACATGCTCTGTTCTAATTACATTTCCCAGCATATATTTCAAAAGCGTTTTGTTTAACACATAACATTCAAGTCCCAGCCCACCAAGGAATATAAGCGTGTGCTTGACTTTA
The DNA here is from genome assembly GCF_009819795.1 of Aythya fuligula. Lineage (NCBI taxonomy): Eukaryota > Metazoa > Chordata > Aves > Anseriformes > Anatidae > Aythya > Aythya fuligula. Next base: position 17,713,521 of record NC_045565.1, on the reverse strand, counting down.
AGGCAGGGAGCAATCTGTAACTGCAACATGCTGATGGGCTGGGACACAAGAAAGGGAGCAGAGCATAAATCCGCTGAGCCTATCTGTTTACCAAATGTACAGGCACAATGTTATTTCCCACAGACTTTGAAGCCTGTTTTCCTCACCTCCACCTGCAAACAAATCTACTTAGAGCCAAATGCAGCTGACCCTAGTGGAGTTCCCAAGTGACTAACAGTATGCAGCTGGCTTCAAAGATCCCGATCACAGGTCTGCTGGCTGCTCCATGTTTAACTGGGTGTGAGGACTACGAAACCTCAGTTTCTCTCCCAAGTAAAATACAGAGTGAGTAGCTCAGATTACTTGGAAAGCAGCAATTAATTAGAACAGATATAAAATCTAGGTTTGTAAAAGTCAGTTTCATAAAAAATGGAGCAAATGGATTTAAAAACTTGACATCAATGATGTCATCAGTTTTGACTCTCTTGGAGAGCAAGATTTTTGTGTTGTTTTTTCTTTCAATGTGTATTTCAATAACACACAAGTTAAGTGTTGGGCTAAAAACATGGATGGATCTATGCAGAAACAGAAAATAAACCTGAACATGCAAGGCTCATTCCCCAGTCAGTGGGAATACAAAGAGAATGCAAGAAAGGTACAATGAGAAGTAAATTAGGTTTTACACACTTTTCTGTTGTCCTAGCAAAGGTCTGTTGCTAACACAAAGAAGGAACAAAAAATAGGATGATGTTTATCTTCAGTGCCACTTGCATAATGCTCTTGCAAAAGAAGAGCTAAAAAGCTAAGAAAAGACAAAACAAAACAAAAAAAATGGTTCTGACATGGCAGAAGACAAAAGTCAAAGACAGGCTGTGTCAGTCCAGTTTGGTCTTCTGCAGGACTTTGAGAAGTTCTAAGGCGAGATTCTCACATGGGATGAAGTGATGTGAGTCCACAGGCTGTGGCCTAAATTCACCAGTTTATGAATGCTGAGGACCCCATCCCTTTCTGCTTGCCACAATGAAACCTTTCTAAGGAATGATGTTATTAGTACAGGAGGAATGTAAATGTGGAAAAGATGTCTCAGTAGTGGGTACGAACATAGGATGCAAAACCACCTGAGATACGATTCAGCTTTGACACAGGCTTCCTGCATGAGCTTGGGTACATTTTCTCTGTGCTCAGCTCCTCACAGGTAGAACAGTGATCCCTAGGGGATGCTGTGAGGATGTGTGCTCTGAGGAGTCTGAGCCTTTGGGATCATATAAATATTTTATAGAGACACCAGGAAAAGGTGAAGGATACTAAACACTGTCAAGATTGTGAGCAGTGTTGTCAAGTGGGTGCGCAAAAGCCATCCCTTATGCAGGGATGTGCCATTTTGAGATTCTTCCCTCACTGAAAGAAAAGGAGCACTGGAGGCAGCTAGCTTATCCTCCAGAAAACCAGTGATGAAAAACAAGCCGCTTATCTAGTCCTGCGAACCCCCCTGCTTCCTTCCCTTCAGCAGAGAGCACGATAAAAGCTGAGATGAGTCTCTGTAGGAACCCACAGCTGTGAATCTTCCTCTCCCCCTGTCTGGCCAAAATCCCTTCATTCGCAGGGGGAATTTAGGCCAGAGATCACCAGTTCTAGCTCTCCGCCAGGATAACAGAGGAGAGGGTTAGAAAGGAAGAAAAACAGCCATAACTCAGCAAGTACACTAAGAAAGAAAGGAGCTGGAAATGCAGAAAATGTGTAGTCCTCTGCTACGTTCCCAGCTGTATCCCCACCCTGCTCACCCTTTCAAATTTCCCCCACCATGACATGGGCTGGTATTTTTTTGTTGCTCATAAACAAGGACAGTGCGTGCCATTTAGCAGAAAGGAAGTTGGGAGAACAGCTTTCTGCCTCTTTGGAGAGGGGCTGCAAACTCATTCCACCCCCCACTCAATTATGGGTCGATTTCCGTAGCAGTAAGACACTGACAGATACCTTGGGGCTCCCTGGTGCCACCTCACCGAGGGACCCCCATGAGGCTGCGAGGAGCCAGCAGAGCACGGCTCGCTGGCACTGGCAGGACTTGGGGCAGGACGGGCTGAGCATGGCACGCCTTTCCCTGTTCTCCATCCCAAATACAAAAGAATCAGAGGCCGGAGGAAATCAGAAGTGAAACCAAAGGAGGTGCAGCTGAAGTTTGAGGTGGTTAAAATGAAAAATGGGACTGTGCCACTCACAGGTGGATAGATAGATCAATCAATTGATCTCGTCCATACTGACACACTTCAGAGCTATAATTCACTGCTGGGGCAATTATTCCAGCGTGGCAGTGGCGGGAGTTATACTGGAGACAGAATTCAGGGGCTTTCAGTCAGAGGAGAGCTGCACAAGAAAAGGGTAAAGATTCCTCACTGCCACCCGCCAGTAAGGACGCACGGGATATCAGCTGCGCCTGTGCAGCTGCTGAGCAGAGACGGAAGGACAGGTAAATAGACACACTGAGGGCTGAGTTTGGTTTGAGCAATCATTTGCTGTCTGACCTTATCCTCTCCTCTCCTCCGCTGTTCTTAGAGAGAGCCGTGCTCAGCGGCATTGTGTCCCAGCCTCTTTGCCATCTTACTCCTGACTTCTTTATCCCCCTGCGCTGAGTAAGTGGTGCTGCCTCTGCAAGGTGTGAGGAATTTTTCTTCATAAGCTTTGATGTGTTCAAGAGAGGGCTGGGCTCATCTCTGCTGTGAGTCTGACAGGAGCTTTAACAGCCTCAGAACACCGGGACAAATAGCTTCTGGTCCCTTAACCCTGTGCAGCTTTGCAAGGCAAGGCCTGGCACTGTTGTTCCCATTGCGAGGGCTTTAGGCAGTCTTTCAGGCTGAAATCCTCTCCGTGGTGGCTGGGCAGAGCGGAAATCCAGGGGCTGGATCAGATTGGCCTAATGCTACAGCAGCTTAAGCAGCCTGTTTTACCAGAGATTATGGTTTCACTTACACAGAGCGCCTGAAAAATGCTGCGGTTTAGGAAGGATTATAGCTGAAAATTCCGTGCTTTAAAAGAGAAATAAAGCAGGGGAGGGACTAGGAAACCCATCGTGCCCGGGGGCTGTGCAAACAGGATTAACCTCTGCCCACAGCACCTCTGGCTTCTGCCCACCCACATCTCTGCGTCCACCTTCTCCTGCCCCTCCTGCCCTAGCGGCTCCCCACGCCTGCCCTCTCCTGCACAGCTCGGAGGTGCTGCTTCCCCCAGTGACTCTGATTAGCTGCACAACAATCACCACACACCCCAGATCCTATTTACCACACCTCCAGAAAAGTCCTTGCCCAGAAGAGCTTCCTATAGCAAAAAGGGTGAAGAAATGCCCATCCTGGCTGAGCATACCAGAGGCTTCCCATACGCAGTCCGAATGAGGAGGAACTGCACACCTTTTGGCCAGGAGGGATCTTTCCCAATCAGCTGGCCCACAAACATATGTCTTTGCTGCAAAGGAGTCTCGGTGCTCAGAGACCTTTGCTGGCCAGCCGGGTGAGAGGTACTTGGAGGAGAACACAGATGGCAAACTATCATTTTTGCCAGGTAACAAACCTTTAGGAAACAAACGCCTCAGGATAAACAGCATTCACAGATAGAAACTGCCCAGCCCTTTATAGTCTAGGTGAGCATTGCAGCCTCACAACAAGGTGCCTAGAGTTAATTAAAGCCAGTTCTACATTAATGAAGCCAGATTTATGACCCAATTATATGTCACATTTATATATCTCTGTATAAATCAAACCCACCACAACTAACTTATCTCATATGACATTGGCAACACTTGCCATTGCGGCAGAGAGATGGCTTTCATTTGTTGGCTCTAATTTGTTTACCTGAGGGTGGTCGGTTTGCGAGATGATTTGGATAGGATCTGATCACATCGTCCATACTTCTCTTTCAGGTGTTCCAATACAGGACTCTGTTACTGCTAACCCACCAAGTCTGGGTGTACTGGAGCACCCATGCTTTAGAGTTCTACAATTCCCCGACCTCTTACCCGGGAGCCCAGTTAGGAGCAGCTTCAAAGCTGTATTTCTTGTGACTGTGCAAATCTGCACATCAGATTAGTGGCCCAATGCAAATGAAACCTATTATAAGCAGTGCAAATGAAACCTATTATAAGTCCCCAACGTTTCCTCTCTTCCATTGTATCTCTCCGTCAAGGTATCTGTCTGGCAACACTGTACTTTGGGAACTACCAGAGTCAGTACTCAGTGCTTTTATGGTCAGAGCCACAAAGCACGCACTATAAAAAAGATCAATTGATCAATCTATCTATTCACCTATTAATGGCACAGTCCCATTTTTCATTTTAACCACCTCAAAGTTCAGCTGCATCTTTTTTGTCAAAGCTTTTACAGAGCTTGGTTTGACAACCTTTGGCCTTTACCTTGATCATTGCGTTTAACAGATGCTCATAACCATGCTGCTCTCCTGGGGAAGTTACCTTGGGTCTGAGAGACAAAGGGGTGTAATTCCCTGGGCCAAACTGCGTGAGCGTAGCATCCTTGTACGCCCTCAGACAGCGAGAGAACGCAGCAGGAAAGGGAGCACCGAAGCTTCAGAGCATTCTTCTTCCCAACCCTATGCTTCTTCCTGTCCTCCCCTCCTGCATGTCCCCTCCCACACTTCTCCTTCTCCCGCATCCCATCCCTCCCATCCGCCACCGCACTCCATTTCCTCTATCCTGCTGCCCTGCAGAGGCATCACTGCAGCCAGAGCCTAGCCCCCGGGTGCATTTACTGCTGTTGTCTCAGCACTGGCTCCTCTGATCTACTCCTAACCTTTTTATTTTTATTTTTGTTTTTAAATTAATTTCCCTGTAGATTTTAACCACTCCATTTTCATTTACCCATTTTGTTCTTCCTCTCCTCCCTCCCCCACCCTCCTCTTCCTCCCCCTGTTCCCTTTGTCTGTCTGTGTCCATCCCTTACCCTACCACAGAAAACCTCTCCTCTCCCCTCAGTATAAAGCAAGAGCCTCATGGAGCCTCTCTCACCCCTTTCACCCCCACCACGCCGGTCGGCTCTGGGCAGGCTGATCTTCAGCCCTTCCACATGACCCTTTCAGACGATGCGTCCACGCCTTGCTACAGTGCCTTCCTTCATCATGGTGCCCACTTTGGGCAGTCCAGCAGCCAGCCTCTGATAGCAGGTAACCGGCCTTGGCCACAAACTCAGCGGGGATGCTGCAGGCAAGGGGTTCAGGTTCGTCTGACGGGGAGACCAGGAAATGCTGCAAGCTCTTTGCGTGCAAGTGGGAACCAGAGCAACGACGTTCCAGTTCTGTGTATGCAGCATGTGTTCGCAGCTCCACGGAGAGTCAGTAACAGATTTCATGCCTGTCCTTCATTTTTGCAGAATAAAATGGGAAAAGAAGCTGTAACTACACAGAAGTGACTGGTGTCCCAGCTGGATGGGTTTGGGGCTTAGTAGGGAAACACTTCTACAGCAAAATCCTGTGTTGCCTCACTAACCACGAGGCCCCTGTGTACGGGGGGCCCAGCGAGGGTACTGTGTGCTAGCCTAGGTTGATGACTGCAGCTTGAACGTGTCTGCCAGCTCTAGGACTGTCAGCAGGGTTGTCAGCATGGGTTGCAAAAACTACTGAGTCAGACCCATACACAGCCAGCGGGTGAGCAGTGCCACAGCCACACAGCGAGCAGGACTCCAGTCAGCTGGCTGGCAAGCGTCAGCCTTCACGGTGCAGGCCAGGCAGGCAGGAACCAGGGTCAGAGGCTACGAAGTCTTACAGCCATGTGAAATCAGATCTGTGGTGGCAGCCTTCAAGGGAAGGACAGAAGCAGGTCACAGAAGATGGCAGCGCCTAGGAGCCGCAGGCTGGAGGGGGCGGGGGGAAGAAAGTGGAGTTTAAGGTAGGTATGAGGTGAAACCCCCATGCAAGAGGACTGAGGCGTCACTGCTGCAGAAGCTCAGGGATGGCTTCGGTGAAATAGTGTCAATCTTTTTAAGTGTCATTCCACCACCAAAGAATGTAATTTGGGCTTTTTCAACAGGCAAGTTTGTCAGAGTGCAGAACATGGTTCCTAATGCTCAAGAAACATATCTTACTTCTGCCTCCTTCATATTCCTATATTATTTTTCTCTTTTGAGCTAACATCCTCCCTTTGTCCTGGTAACATTTGCATTTCTAAACCTCCCTGTAGGAAAGCAGCAAGCAACTGCAGAGAAGACTTTTTTGTTCATAACACTGTCCAAGTCTTACTGCAGCCAGTAGGAGCTCTGGGCATTTCCTAAGCCAAGGCTTATCCTGACAGACTCTCTCCAACAATATACTTCAGCGGGGATGCAGACTTACATGGCCACCCCCTAAGCTAGAAGGCACTGTTTCAGGAGATGCACTTGCCTTAGGACATTTATGGAGAAATGGACTTGGGAGAAAGTGTTCAAAAGCTCAAAGAAAGTCACAGTGATGAAGGTGTGGTTCTCAGTCAGCAGGCTTTGGGAGAAAGGAGGATAGCTGGTACTGGAAGCATGTTACAAGCAGGTCAGACACTAGCTTTGACATAGCCCTGGAGTACAAGAATGTAATAACCCTGCTCACCTGGTGGTAATGAGAGGAGGTAATGGAAGGGGACTGCTTCTACATAGCAGCATTTTAAGAGTCTCTCTACAGGACTCTTATTCATGTTAGTGATACTATGTTTGTTATCTTCTTTTTCAAGATTGGGATTTGACAGATGATCACTTCGCAACACATTTTGCAAACCGAGTTTTGAGTATCAGCCTCTGCGTGCTCACACCTGAATAAAAACACAGGGTTATATGTGCATAGATCAGGTAGCAGAGTGAGTGTGTATGTGTTCCCACTTGAATGGAAGTGTCAAAATGAATTAATTTTGCCTGCTACTACATAATGTTCTCTCTAACTTTTTAGTGACTCTGTTTTCTCATTCATCACCTGATGTTACATCTCAGACTAGTCAATACAGAAAACCAAAAAACCATGAATTTGAAGCACAGAACTTTTTTCCCTTAAAAGAATGTGAGAAAAACAAAACAAACAAACAAACAAAAAAAAAAAAAAAAAAAACACCTACATCTAGTAGGTGTTAGTCATACTGCTTAATGTGCAACGACAAATCACTAAAGCAATGGTGGTGATAAAAGAGTGGAAGAGTATAGAACATAAATCCCTGAGGCATTATATATTTATTTTTATCAATACTGGGGAGTGGCTGGAAAATGGTTTAGTCACTGTAGTTCCATTATCTAAGTGCAAAGTGAGCTAGAAATGTCATCCATGGCTCAGGAACCTCTTCAGGGAGAGGGAAAGAACTTACATTTCTTTTTTCTTTTTTCTTTTCTTACCTCAGTAATCTTTAGGCAAGATCTACAAAGGAACAGCCTTGGTTTAGCCCACCTTATTCTGGAGAAACTTCCTCCCCTAGGGGTAATTCTCCGTGTTGATTCAGTTTTTACTCTGCTGTTCAATTGTTATTTATTTCTGACTCCCCTGCCAAGATCCATGCTTGTTTCAGGGCCTGCTTTATCAGTTACCATTCTGCCACGAGTAGAGCTAAGGCAGTTCTTGTTCTTTCATTCCCATATCCCAGCCCAGTTCCAGTGGCATCAACGGGCCATTCATAAACTGTCACTTCTAAAGTTGAATCAGACTGCAGTCCTCCCAGAACAGACATGTTAGTCAACATTTAAGAAAGGAGCGACAAGGGCACAAACTTCTTGGTGAGCTACACCTCACCTAGGGAATGTGAAAGGCTTGAAAGAGCAGAGATCTCAGTAGGCAACGTTGGAGGTTGAGCTGTAAATCTCCCAGCAGCTGTGGGGGAAAGATTATCTTAATTTATTTAGCTTTTTTTTTTTTTTGGTTTTGGCTTGAAACTCCCAGCAGCTTCTGAAATGATTTCAGTTCATTTAAATGCAATAAGAACTAACAGCAAAATGCCCTTCTGGCTGGCCCATTTTCAGGCTAACCAGTCCAAATGAGGAAATGCCTCTGGCATCAACCAAGAAGCCTCCAGCTGCACTTCCTAAGAGATGAAAAATCAACTCCACTCATCCACCCGATCTACACCCTTCTCTACTTCTTTGGTGGATAAAAGATACCAAGAGTTGGAGTATTACTAACAAACACTTGTATCTGTGATAAAAATGAAGTGGGACTCAAATTAATTCACATGATCCTATTATTATATATTACACCAGCACCTGGAAAGAGCCCAGCAAGTATTGATCTAATGCTAAGCACTGTGAAAATGTACTGGGAGCGTGCCCTTGCACCAAAGAGTTTGCAGCATAAGAAGAAGCGCAGAGAGGTGAAGTGACTTGCTGATGGTTTTAGCATCAGCAGGTAAACGGCAGAGGTGGGACCAGAGACAGGCAGAGAAAACTCCTGGATCACTTTCCAGTGCCTTACCCATTGGTCATGCCCTAAAGCAACATCACCACAGTTTTGGAACTGCATCGACTGCTTATAGAAAGGACCTCAGCTACATTGGCAATGAACGTGCTGCCATTCTCTGTGCAGCTTAGGGCAATTTTTGTTTAGTGAAAATAGATCCAAAATTTCTAACAGGCTCAAAAATCTACCGTGAAAGCAATTCTTTTGAGCCTCACAGTGCTAAGTTTTAAGATCCATCCCTACAGCCTGAGATCAGAAGTGCCACAATCTTCCCCCAAAATGTTCAGTAGAAGGTCAGCACACAATAAGGGCAAGACGCACAGCATTTGCCCATCAAGCTGCTAGTGAGTGATGGTGGGACAAAAGGTGACACTGAATCAGTACTGAAGGACCTTATCCCTACTGATGCCCTGTCCTGATTCTTTCCCTTTCCAGGTCGTGATATGGCAAGCACTACCTTGCCTGGCTACCCACCCCATGTTCCCCCAACTGGACAAGGCAGCTACCCAACCTCAACTCTGGCAGGAATGGTTCCTGGTAAGTCTAGAATTCAGTAACGGTGCCCACATGTTTGAACAGCATACTTGTAGTGGAAGACCTTTCACAACTGGCTTTGCTATTGCTTTGCTGCCATCAAGGTTTTTTTTTCATATAAAAAACATCAGGTGCCTATAGCCAAAGTAGCTCACAACCCACTCTGTAATGTATCTCCCTCCCCCTGGTAACTGATTTACTGCTGCTATGGGCAACTAGCTATCTATAACCTGTGGCAATTAATTGGTAATTAATTAACCTTAGTATTCATTAACAGATGTAATTATTTTCCAATGACCCGTGCAGATTATTATGTACTGCTCGTGGCTGAGGATATTCAACTATCCACTAACTTAGGGTAACAACTTACGTCTGTCTAAAGCCAGGGCATCAAACTGCAAATCATCGATGGTAATTTAATACCTGCAGCTCTTGGAGGCCTGCTGTCCACAGCCTGAACTGGCCAAGAACTCAGCAATGATTAACAGCATTTCAGGAGAAACTAACCATTCACTTTCAACAACCAACTACTTACCCACCTTCTGTTTGTAAGATAGTGCCCCAGTCCAAGAAGGGACTAATCCTACCTAATCCTACATTCAAAGGCAAACTGTTCCTTTGCCACCCAATGCCTTTGGAGAAATTTGTCCTCTTGGCAAACAGCTTGGGTAATACCGCCCAGGGTGTAGGGAGCACAGAGGACCATTTACCTGGGGGCAACAGAAGAGGTTATTTCCACAGGCTCTGCTCCCCACTTCTCAGATGACAGCGAGTCCCACTAGATAAATGAAGAGGCAGGATTTTCATTTCTCATCCCCAGTAGCTCAGGACTCGAGACTTCATCTGCCACTGATTTCTGCTTATGTTAACACCCTGGGCTGGGAGCCGTGATGGCTAACGAGCAGGTACAGGCTGTTCTGCAACCTCTGCCGCTGGAAGAATGACTCAGACAGCAATTGTGAAGTGAAGCAGCAGAAAGCTGAGGACAGAAATCTTGTAAATTACTGCAATACAATTTCCCAGGGTTTGTGAGTGAAAAGCCTAACTTAGCCCTCATCCAAATCTTGGAACAGCTGGCTAAACAAGCACGCGCTGCAGAGGACAGTTAATCAGTGAAAATATCACTGACAGTGAATGTTTGTAGGTCCGAGTCTTTACACCTTTAAATGACAAATCACTGCCTATATACCACCAATACCAGCTAATGCCTATGGGCACGTTCTAGAGCTCACAGACTGCCTGCTTATCATCCTAAGACACACAAAAAATCTTGGGCTATGTTGTGAAGTTGATGTGATTGACCTCCAGATCAGGAAAAGACAGTGGATTGGTACCCTCCCCAAGCGCCACTTCAGTCCCTTGCTACAGCCAGCCAGCCTGCTGAACTCCTGGGGTGCTGCAGACTTGGCAAAACTTCAGGCATTGCCTTCTACACTAAATTTTTCAAGGGAATGGTTTAAACTCCACTTGGCTCCAGAATCAGAGGAGCACTAAGAAAATATAAATCAATTTAAAAAACATAAATCAGTGACAGTAGGTAGATTCAATTGTCAACATACCTGTCAGCTATAGTTCAAAACTTACAGAGGGTCATGGCATAAGAAACTACTGATAGCACTAAAATAGCTGGCTAGTTTAATACATACTACTAAACCACAGGCTCTTCCCAACTTCTGCTACACAGGATCTGGTGTAAGAAGTGTTCAGTGACTGCTATGTACATTTAACATCCTCATTGCAAGGATGACACTGACACTTAAACTGAGACAAAGATTTTAAGACCATTAATCACAGGGATCACTTATCCAAGAATAGGAGATTTGATGCAGAGGCTACTTATCCATAAGACAGCAGTATCCCCCAAAACACACAGATACTGAAAAAAAAGGGGGTGGGGGAATACAGGATGATGAAGAATGAAGTCGAGTTGTACTCCAAAGAGATTATTCAAGTCAAAGAGACATCTTTACATTAGATCTGATGTCAACATTCAGTTACAGAAGCTTTTCCTGTGGCCTACTCAGGCACCCTGTAGTAGTTACAGCATCTACATCACATTGGGTACCGGCTGCGTCAGCCAGACCCCACTGGTCAGACCCAGCCTGGCAGCCCTTCTGTTCCTGTCCTCTTATGTGACCAATGCCAACGAGCTGGAGATAAAGAGGCTTCCTGGGAAGGAACATAAGACTGGCTTTAATGGGTCACGCTGCAGGTCTCTCCAGCCACTGCTCTCTGTCAGGGGTCGAAACAGATTGCCTGGGAAGGGTGTACGAGTAAAGCAGGTATCAGCACTTCCTTGAGAGATCTCTGTGCCTCTAACAAGTTGCAGCTCAGAGACTTCCTAAGGCAGAGATAGTATCTTTCTGTTTAATATTAAGCACCTGCAATAGAATTCCCCTCCACATGCTTAAGCAGTGTCTCTTGAACCCATACAAGCCTTTAACATCTGCAGCAACCTATGGCAAGAAGTTCTGTACCTTAACTACATATTGCATGAAAACAACCTCCCTT